>NC_084751.1:7377755-7450255 GCF_033978785.1 Entelurus aequoreus
TCCCCGGGCACGGCCACCGCTGCTGCTCACTGCTCCCCTCACCTGCTAGGGGGTGAACAAGGATGATGGGTCAAATGCAGAGAATAATTTCACCATGTCTAATGTGTGTGTGACTATCATTGGTTAATGTTAAGTTAAATGCAATGGTGAAATGTGTCCTCTGCATTTGACCCATCCCCTTGTTCATCCCCTGGGAGGTGAGGGGAGCAGTGAGCAGCAGCGGTGGCCGCACCCGGGAATCATTTTTGGTGATTTAACCCCCAATTCCAAGCCTTGATGCTGAGTGCCAAGCAGGGAGGTAATGGCTCCCATTTTTCTAGTCTTTGGTACAGGTCCGGCCCTAACCAATCTAGCGCCCTAGGCAAGATTTTAGGTGCCCCCCCCCCCCACATCGGCAGTGAAGTGTATATACTCACAAGAAACCCAATAGCTTTGTCTTTGACCTTTTTTTTTACTTAAAGAAAGCAAATTAACAATCAGAATTGTTAACAAGATAAAAAAAAAATATGGATAAATAAATGAATACAAAAAATAAAAAATTAATATATGAAATACAATATTTTTTACACACATAAACACAAAATAAAACGTGTCAACAAGTTGCATAAAATAAATTAAAAATAGAATATAAATAAGGCAGTGCACAAAACAAGACATCAAACCAGTATGACTTTAACAACTAAATTACAAAAAAAGGGGATCCAACAGAGTTCTCTATTTGTGCTTTTTAATATTGCATTAACTACAATGACTTACAAATGACTGTACACCAGGAAGTACTGTAATTACCTAACGTTACATTATTATTTTCCATAACAATTTAGCCTCCTCCACAATATTAACCCGAAGTTAAAACATAACTAGCTATTTATTGATTAGGAATTGCCGAATCATGTAAAATTAGCTTAATGCTAAAAAGCCAGGTTACTATCACATTCTGTAACAGACAAATAATTTCATGTAGGCTAACGTTACCTACCTGCTACCTCTGTCTTTTTCTCGTTTCTCCTCTTCTTTTTTCTTTTTTCTTCCCTGGGCACCTGACAGTTTTGGTCGTTTTGACATCTTGTGTTGATTTTTTGATGTGGTGACGGGAAGGGAGTGGGCGCACCGTGCGGGGGAGGGGGGGGGGGGGCGTAATGTTGTAACAAATAATATTTCTATTAAATAGGCTTTACTTTGCATTTTAACTAACGTGGGATTATTTTATGCATTTAGAAATAATAGTACCAACTTTTTTATTTTTTTCCTCCAACATTTGTGGCACTGGCGTGGCGCCCCCTGATGGACGGCGCCCTTAGCATTTGCCTATACGGCCTATGCCACGGGCCGGCCCTGCTTTGGTATGACTCCGCCGGGGTTTGAACTCAGTACTTATTTGAAACAAAATGAGCTAAAAAGCTAGCATGAAACGTTAGCATGCTAACATTAGCATTATCAGTCTTCGGAGTTTCCGGTCATATTAGTGAATTTATTTGACATTTTATCACAACAAACATGTGATTGCAGACTCTTCTTTGGCACTTTTAACGTGCACGTGTGTGCGGGGACGTTTATTCAATATAATTAGCTGTAATGAAAAATATGGACTTATAAAATAGATATCTTCTGTATTTAAGCGCGTCGCTGGTGTTCTTGTTCAATGTTTCTATTTTTAAAAATGTATCGTTGAGCAAGTCGCGGACAAAGCCTTGGGAAAGGATTCTGCCTGCAGTGTGGCGGCCTCTAGTGGCCCCGTAGGTCAATGTCACCTTTTTAAATCCTACTGTAGTTTTCATGAAGGCCATCAGATGGCAGCAGCTGCACGTGAGTCATGATGGAGGATTCCTGCCTCCTGAGGTACTCAAGTACTCCAAAGTAATCTAGTAGTATACACTCCAAGTACGTACAAAGTACAAGGAAGGAGAATCCCGGTAAACATCTCCAACTTGATTAAAAATGACGTCATCTCATTCTATTTGTCATTTAGTTGATTTCAGTTGCAACCGGAAGTGAACAAAAGTGTTATTTGTTTCGAAGAGAAAAAGGGGCGGGATTAAATACATCTGCTTCTTCCTCCTCCTTTTGTCTGTATGTGCGTGTGTGTATGTGCGTGTGTGTGTGTGTGTGTGTGTGCGTGTGTGTGTGTGTGTGTGTGTGTGTGTGTGTGTGTGTGTGTGTGAGACACCGCTAGAGTGTGTACTACAAAAGATGGACATTTTTCAGTCACGTATGACGTCATGACACGGCTAATGTTAGCATATGCTAGCTACTGTAAAACAGCCCAAACATCTACAATTTAGGGCAACATGTTTTCTTTAGTTGGAAGTGAAATTCTTAAATAATTTTTTTTTAAATAGATTAAATGAATTTGAAAAATAATTTCAAAAAATCAGAATAAAAACATTAAAATACATATTTTTAAATAACAAATAAACAAATTAAGGTGAATTATTGTAGGCTGAGTTGTGAATATTTCTACTGACACACAAGATGATATAAATAATAAATAAATAAATACATAGAAAATATATATATATAAAAATAAAAAAAATAAAAATACAAATAAATAAATAAATAAATGACGGTGAATTCTTGTAAGCTGAGTTGTGAATATTTCTACTGACGCACAAGATGATAAAAATAATCAAAAAAATTAAAATAATTAAAAAATAAATAAATAAAAATATGTATATTTAAAAATAAACTATAAACAAATGAAGGTGAATTCTTGTCGGCTGAGTTGTAAATATTTCTACTGACACAAAAGATGATTAAAATAATTAAAAAATAAAAAATAAAAATAATTTACAAATAAATTGATAAAAATACAAATATGTATATTTAAAAAAAAACTAATAAACAAATAAAGGTGAATTATTGTAGGCTGAGTTGTGAATATTTCTACTGACACACAAGATGATAAAAATAATTTAAGAAAAATAAAAATACAAAATAAAAAAATAAAAAATGTATATTTAAAAAAAAAAAAAATAAACAAATGAAGGTGAATTCTTATCGGCTGAGTTGTGAATATTTCTACTGACACAAAAGATGATTAAAATAATTAATTAATTAAAACATTTTGAAAATAAAAATAATTTTAAAATAAATTAATAAAAATAAAAATATGTATATTTAAAAGAACAAAAACAAATAAAGGTGATTTATTGTAGGCTGAGGTGTGAATATTTCTACTGACACACAACACAACTGAGTCACACATTAAGAGTGTTACTAAAACGGCCTTCTTTCATATCCGTAATATCGCTAGAATTCGTTCCATTTTGTCCACTAACGACGCTGAGATCATTATTCATGCGTTCGTTACGTCTCGTCTCCATTACTGTAACGTATTATTTTCGGGTCTCCCTATGACTAGCATTAAAAGATTACAGTTGGTACAAAATGCGGCTGCTAGACTTTTGACAAAAACAAGAAAGTTTGATCATATTACGCCTATACTGTACATATATACATATATATACCTATACTGTTACCCACATATGCGGTCCTCTCCAAGGTTTCTCATAGTCATCGATTCGACGTCCCACTGGGGTGAGTTTTTCCTTGCCCGTATGTGGGCTCTGTACCGAGGATGTCGTTGTGGCTTGTGCAGCCCTTTGAGACACTTGTGATTCAGGGCTATATAAATAAACATTGATTGATTGATTGACAACATGATACAAATAATTAAGAAAAAAATGTATGCAAATAATTAAAAAATAAAAACATGTAAATAAAAAAATATATATTTAAAAAAACAAAAAAGAAATGAAGGTGAAGTCCTGTAGGCTGAGTTGTGAATCATTCTACTGACACAAAAGATGATAAAAATGTTCTTTTCCATATTTTGTGAGTAAACGTTGAAGAGTCGAGGCACTTTTTCCGGCGTCATGTGGTCACGTGACTGCCAGGCTTTATTGGATTGGTGAAACGGAGTCATGTGACACAAGTCGCTAAAAAAAAATCCATCTTTGCAAGCAATAATCATTCAAACATTTAACGGCGATCTAAATAAAAGAGAGTGGGTGTAAAAAATTAAAAGTAGTGTTTCTTCTTCTAAAAGTAGAAAGTATGTTGCATTAAAAGTAAAACTACTCAATTTGTCCAGGAAGTTACTTCCGTAGAGGGGCAACGTCACACAGGTGTGACCACAGAAAGTCATCATTGATGTTGTTCTGCGCTGTGAAAGTGGCAATAAATTGTGTTGATTAAACCATAAAAGAAGCACTCAGGAATATCGTTAATGTGTTCAAACACAACAATAGAAGTGCGCGCCGTCTAACGTTACATTCACACGGGACGTTGTACGTCTTTGTACGGAAGCGCTGAATAAAAATGAATAAAAAGTCATTGCAAAATGTGACTTGATATCTTTCTATCAATTGTCATCATTTGTGTCAAGTCATGTCAATTGTCACTTTTACGAGTGTCGTTGAACGCTGCATGAGCGCGGTTGAAACTTGAACTCAAAAACTTCCGGTTGTTGTTACCAAAATAAATCTACAGCAATAACATTACCGTAACTTACCGACATGGAGTTGAACCGCGTTATCCCGTAAATTATATTTTTTAAATCAATGTTTTTCTTTGATGTTGTGGATCGATGTAACTCACGAGTCTTATTGCACACGCTCCATGCCGTCTTTTATTAAGGACGTTGGAAGCGACTTCCGGTCGTGTCCCGTTGTCCAGCAGCTTGACGTATAGTTGATCGCAATGGAAACCTCCGTCACAAGCCGCAGGAAACAAATTGTCTGCAGTTTAGTTTGAACATCAAAACATTTTGAACGCTCACCGTCGCTTCGAGTCCAGCGAGGCGGCGTCGGCAGTGTTCTCTTCTGCGGGCTGGTGTGGCGACCCGTGCGGCCCGGTGGATGCTGGGCTGAGGCCTCCGCTCCGATGCCAGTTGGAATCTGCTTTGTCCCTCCTGCGGCCCTTTAGCTGGCAAAGTGAGTCTTCTAAATGCACTTTTGTGCTCCCTGCTTGTAAAAGATGCATCTTGTGTCTTCTGCTGTCAACAAGGAGCGGCCGGATCGCACTTATTGTTAGCCGTTAGCTCCGGGCTAGCAGCGCTAATGCTAAAGCTAACAGTCAACAACTCAGCATCTTGAGGGATAAACATTATTATTGTTGTTGATAATAAGCTTGTATTAACCTTTTATTTTCCCACGGGTAAGATGCATTTATTAGCTTTGTTTTGACCCACCTAAGTTATAAGATGACACAATATTTGTTGTTCTTTTAAGAACTAGCATTATCTCCCACACTCTGTAACGATATCAAAATGTCGCGATACCATTTCGTCGCGGTATTAAGGCCACTCCACGATAATAAGGTGGTATTGTCCAAAGAAAACCCCAACGTGGTATAAATGATATCGTATAGGTTAGAGATGTAATGATAATCGCTAATTAAAATGAAAATGATGTAAAAACCGTGGTTGATAGCCACACTTTGATAAATACATGGTCCGACTAGCGTTAGCTCGCCGGCTAGCCTAAATGCTAACGTGAAAACAAGAGTCCTTAACCTCTTTCCCCGTGAAGAAACATTATAGCCCACGCAGGCTGCTGTCTGAGCAACTAAGATATTTATATCGCACTGAACCCTTGTGTAATGTTCATATTGTTGTTACTCAGCCAGCGTTTGTGGGTCTGATGGACCCGTTGCATTTTGTGGCTTTTAATGCCTCACAATCAAAGACTTTTATGTTAAAATACTGAACGGATATTTACCTTATCCCAATAAACATCTGTTCAGTATTTTAACATAAAAGTCTTTGATTGTGAGGCATTAAAAGACACAAAATGCAACGGGTCCATCAGACCCACAAACGCTGGCTGAGTAACAACAATATGAACGTTGCATGGAAAATTTCTCTGCCAGTTTCTGCATCCCACAGGGATTCTGCTTTTGTGTTTCTGCACCTGCGGTTCCCACACAAGGTTGCAACATTGTTTGTCAACACTGTCTGCTCTCATTTTCTCGCACATTTGACCCTCTGATGTTCTGTGTACCTACACTCTGTCCTCCTCCTGTCTAGGCCTGCTGTATGTGTGTGTGTGTGTGTGGTACACAGAATATCAATTTCCACACTTCTATTAGCCCCGGGTCCAGTGGACCCAGACATCTTATATGTAATAGAAATGTGTAGGGGGGTGTATGGTGTATGGTCATTAAATATGTATTCTGATATATGTTCTCCACAGAAAATGAGCCAAAGTCAGTGAGTCTCAGTTTGAAAAAGTACTTAATTGTATAATTTTTCTTTTAATAAAAAAATGAAAACGGGTCCCACAGACCCGAACACCACACAAGGGTTAAAGGATTGATTTGGTCACGTTGAAACTGACAGGAAGTGAATTCATGTGAGGTCACATAAACCGGAAGTGAAGCTCAAGATAACACACCCAATTTCCATTTATTAGAAACATTTGAAGACGTTCACAAGTTAAAAGGCACATGAAAATAGTATGGCTCTTACGAAAGCTAATAAAGTATAATTTGTGTCTTTTTTATTTTAGTTACTTTTTTAAAAACTTGGTTAAAATATTTTAGTGTGTGTTGAAGTACTTTTTGAGCAAAGTTGCTGTAATAATGACAAGCGTGATCATTTTGGTCACAATTGCTGTGATTTGAAATGTTTTATTTTGTTACATAAGTATGTGTGTAAAATGTACAAATAATAATTTATTTACATGAAACCAGCATTTTCATCCAGGTCTTGTAAAGACGATTCCAGTGCAACACTGAGTGTCATTTCCTGTGATGAATATTAAGAAAGTTATGGACTTTTAAAAGCGTTACAAATGCACTAATGTTTGTCAATAAAAAGTCAATGGGGCGCAAGATTCTATGTGACCTTTTTGTTAAAAATGTCATAACTTTATTAATATTTAACCCATATTAAAAACCAAAAAACGGTCAATATAATTTGAAAGCTTGCTTTTTAGGTGCAAAGAATTGTGTGGAAACATCCAGTGTTTTAAGGATATGTATGTATATATATATATATGTATATGTTGATGTTTAGCTTCACTGGGTTCAAATACAATACATTCCAGATAATAAGCCTTTTTTCCTACGCTTTGAACCCTGCGGTTTATATTTTGCACCAATACAAAAATACAACAGTAACGTCATCCCTGGTCACACAACCAGTCATCTGCTTTCCATACCTGCTGATATTTGACACAGGGCCCCATATCCCCATTTAGCTGCCCGGGATACGCCTGTACTGTTTTCCTTCAGCATGTCCTCATCCATTTGTGTCAACAAGATGAAACTAAGTCTGAAAACCTTTGATGAGTTGACCTCATGACGATCGCCGCCCATTAGGACCTTTCAAAGTGTCAAATACGATCCGCCTTGAAGACGGAGTGTTTTATTTTGAAAGTAAACCGGATACTACATATACTATAGTGGAATTCCTGGGTTATAAAACGATGTGGCTAATTTATGAACTTTACTATCAGCTAAAATGTTTTGTGTCCAATGGTTTCCATTAAACACATGACGCCATCTTTTGGACGAGTTTGCTCACTGCAGGAGTTACAGGTTGAAAATCTACTTCCTGTTTTAATGCCTTAAACCAAAAGAAAACTGTCGAAAGGATTCTTCATTCATCACTCCAAGCAACGTTTGTAAGTTTTACAATATAACTAAAACAATTCTTACTTACTAAAGCGTCCCATGTGTGATGTCTGTAGGAGTGTTTCCATGCATATTTCTACCTGCTATCATAATGTAATCAAGATAGCGTTGTTAGCATTAGCTAATATGCTAACACGTTTACGAGTGTCTGTGTTAGTATTATTAATTTACAATAACATTCTTATTGTATTGTTTCACTTTCACAAATTCCTCAGTAAATTCACCAAAACGTCACCGTGGAGTTATTGTGTTATCTTTGAAGTATGCTAGCATTTTTGCCAGCATTTTAGCTAATTTGGTTCTCTTTAATTAAATAATTATGGATTTTTTTTTACTTAGCACCATCTTAGAAGTATGGTAGCTGTTCCTCTGTCAGCATTTAATGTTAGCATGCTAACAATTACACGGTAACACTTTTTGCTAGCATTTTACCTAAATTTGTTCTTTTTAAACTAATAATTGATTTTGTTATTTGGCCCCATTTTAGAAGTATGCTAGCTGTTCCCCTGTTAGCATGGTAATAATAAGACGGTAACGTTTTTTTTGCTAGCATTTTAGCTAATTTTGTTCTTTTTAAACTAATAATCATTGATTTTGTTATTGGGCCTCATTTTAGAAGTATGCTAGCTCTTCCCCTGTTAATGTTAGCATGCTAACAATAACACGGTAACATTTTTAGCTAGCATAATAGCTGATTTTGTTCTTAGATTTCGATTTATTGGTCCCCGTGGGGAAATTCATTTCCACTGACCGTACATTTAAACAATACACATTACACATCACGGACAAAAATAGCAAAATTAGATTAATAATCATGGATTTTTGTTACTGGGAATGGTTTTGTCATCTTAGAAATAGGCTAGTTGTTCCCCTTTAACATGTTTATGTTAGCATAAAAAAAGTAATTGAGTTGGTTTAGGTGATTGGAGAGCTGGCATGACGACTTCTGTTTTGTTTGATCAGCCGTTTTACTGCCTTGTTAGAGGCACCGTTTGGCAACAATTAAGATATGTGAGTAAACATTTCTGTGTAAATAACTCATTTCACAACATATATATCTGCCACTTATAGTCCGGTGCTGCTAATATATGGAAAACAATTATTTTTTCCCAAAGATTCAGCAGGTGCGGCTTATATCCTGGTGCGCTCTATAGTCTGGAAATCTGGTATATTCCTGGGGTGACGGTCTATCAAGTAGCTGGTCATATTACTGGTATTCCCCGCGGTGTGCAGTGTCCGTGCTACCACCGCACGCTTTCGCCAGGGTTTGTATGTTAGCAACATAACTCAAAAAGTTATGGACAGATTTTGATGTTCAGAGAAGAGCTGCACTCACCAAGCTTTGGTGTGATGCGGCAATATTGTGAGGATTTTGAAAGGGCAGTAGCGTGGTGTCTACAAACTACTCTTGAAGAAGGATTTATTCTCACGTCGCTTCTTCTCGCTCTCTGTTCAGAAAATATGAGCCAGACGCAACGATGACATCCAGATTTGGTAAAACCTACAGCCGCAAGGGAGGAGAGAGCACGTCCAAGTTTGATGAAGTCCTGTCCACCAAGAGGGGCACCCTGAGCACAAAATGGGGGGCCACCACCTACAAGGCCAAGGTGGGCTCCAAGCGCGCCGGCGCTCCCAACAGCGCCTCGGTCCTGGACGTCCACAAGAGAGCCCGGCCCTGCGGGGACGACTCGGACGACCCCTTCGGCTTTGACAGCGACGAGGAGTCCAAGCCGGTGTCCTCTCGCAGCAGCAAGTCGTCCCCTGCCAAGGCGGAGAAGATCTCTGTGGACTCCAGGAGCTGGTCCAACTTCCACGAAGGACTTCATGCCTCCACGCAGGAGACGTCACGGCCTGCCAGGAAGCAGTCGGGACTGAGCGAGGACACCAGTCCGTTCTTCAACAGCAGCCAAGGTAACATCTGGATCCACTTTCTCTCTTAAAGGGGCAGGAATTGAAATATGGCCTATTTTAATCCTTCATCATGCTGGGACAATCCCAGCTAAGCAACCCATTATCCACCACCGAAATTTGGCATTTTGACACATCAGTATCGGCCTCTTTTTTGAACGATATTGGCCTTTGTTTTTGTTTTTTTCCCGCTACAACTGTACTACATCAGCAAATACTATGTATTTTAAAATTAATAATAAATATAATCCGTATTTACATTTTCACTTTGTTTATACCATAAGTTCCCGACTATAAGCCGTTACTTTTTTCCTACGCTTTGTATCTTGTGGCTAGGGATGATGTTTGATAAGAAATTATCGAGTCCGAGCCTATTATCGAATCCTCTTATCGAACCGATTCCTTATCGATTCTCTTATGGAGTCCAGATAGGTTGTAGTATATGGAAAAAAACACACAATATTTGGTTTAACAAAAGCTCACTTTTATCATATAAGAAAACAATTTAATCTAATAAATAAATAAATATTGACTGTTACCCCCCTAAAAAAATAAAATAAAATAAATAAACATTGACTGTTGTTACCCAAAGTATATTAAGTGGGATTTTTCAGAAAAACAAATATATACAGTAACACAAAAACAAGCTGTCTCTGTGATCACTATAGGTGTATAAATAATAATATAGTGTTAAATAAAATCAGTCCCTTGGGCACAAAAGTGGAAATAATACAGCTCTCCAAAAAGTGCAATTCTGCTGCTATTTGACATAACTGTGTGTTATGATGCTTTGACATTTTTGCACTTTAAAGAAAGAAAGAAAATTCTATGAAGAGAAAAGTTGTTTGCAAGTGTGGTTACAATGCTAAAAAATGAAAAGTTAAAGCTAAAAAAAGAAATGCACTTTATTGAGTTAACATTATTTCTTTATAGGGGGAAAGATGTTATGAGCTAGGGAATATAACAACTACACTACCCATCATGCAACGGGAGTGACGAGCATGCGCGGTAGCCCCGAAAAGTGTTGTTGCATGTCGTCACCCGTGAAAGTAAACGTCAAGAACTACGCCAACACGCCTCGTCTGCATTATTTATAATTAGACAGACAACACATATACAGTGTGAAAAACAAAAGTTAAAAAAGGGAGATGTGTTGTATATATATGTATGTGCTGCGGTGTTGTATATATATGTATGTGCTGCGGTGTTGTATATATATGTATGTGCTGCGGTGTTGTATATATATGTATGTGCTGCGGTGTTGTATATATATATATGTATGTGCTGCGGTGTTGTATATATATGTATGTGCTGCGGTGTTGTATATATATGTATGTGCTGCGGTGTTGTATATATATGTATGTGCTGCGGTGTTGTATATATATGTATGTGCTGCGGTGTTGTATATATATGTATGTGCTGCGGTGTTGTATATATATGTATGTGCTGCGGTGTTGTATATATATGTATGTGCTGCGGTGTTGTATATATATGTATGTGCTGCGGTGTTGTATATATATGTATGTGCTGCGGTGTTGTATATATATGTATGTGCTGCGGTGTTGTATATATATGTATGTGCTGCGGTTGCTTTAAGAATGTTGCGCCAGCTGCCGTAAAGGAGGTGCGTTGCTAGCCTGGTTGCTATGTTTCCGGTGGGTGGTAAAAGTGTTCTTCATGAGTTTGTACCCTGCTCAAATCTCCCTGTAAAGTTATTCATTGGATTATACCTTTTGTTTGGAACTTTATTACACCTTGGAGCGCTTTTTCCCGTGCATTGTTTTCCTGCTTTCGCTATCTGCGCCTAATGACTGAGCTACGTGACTGATTTATTGTGATGTCATACGGAGCATTTCTGGTCGGGACAGGATTCGTTCCGAGGGATTCGAATAAAGAACCAACTCTTTTCTTTACTATAGTGGTCTCGATAACGGGTACTGGTTCTCAAAAAGGGATTCGAGTCCGAGGACTCGGTTCTTTTCTTATCGAACAACCGGGAAAACCGGTTTCGAGTATCATCCCTACTTGTGGCTTATAATTTTTCCTACGCTTTGTATCTTGTGGCTTATAAAACGGTGCGGCTAATTGGCGGATTTTTCCCTGCTAATGGCCATAATGTTTTGTGTCCAACAGTTTTAATTAAACCCACGGCGCCATCTTTTGGACGGGTTGCGGGTTGAAAATATACTTTGTGTTTTAACGCCTCAAAACCGCGATTAACGCCCATACCATTTCCTGCTCGAAAGCATTCCTCATTCATCACTCCAAGTAACATTTGTAAGTTTTACAATATAACTAACACAATTCTTACTTACAACACCATCCCATGTGTGATGTCTGTAGGAGTGTTTTCATGCATATTTCTACCTGCTATTGTGATGTAATCAAGCTAGCGTTTTGTTAGCATTAGCTAATATGCTAACAGATTTATGAGTGCCTGTGTTAGTATTATTAACTTACAATGGCATTCTTTTTATATTCCTTCACTTTCACAAATTCCTCAGTAAATTCACCAAAACGTCACCGTGAAATGATTGAGTATGTTTAGCCGATTGGAGAGCTAGCTTGCGCAGCTAGTGGCTCCATGACCATGACTTCTGTTTTGTAGGATCTGCTGTTTTAACAATTAAGGTACGTAAATAAACATTTACAGAATATTTCTTTGTAAATAACTTACTTATATATCTGCGGCTTATAGTCGGGTGCGGCTAATATATGGAAATGTATATATTTTCCTTCTAAAATTTAGTGGGAGGGGCTTATATATAGGAGAGTGCGAAAAGCACGATAAACTCCGGGAATAATTTCTTGCACACAAAGAGACTTTGAGGGCAAAAAGCGAGGGATTTCAAAGAGTAGTACGCAGTAGTTTTGACTTTTAAGTTATTGTGTACTATTGGCTTTGTTTTAAACAAACAATTGAAAGTAATGGTGATGATAAATGTAACATTTCCATTCATTACCAATAAAAACATAAATAATTAAAGCTGCAAGCAGCGTTGGTCGGGTCCGCATTTTGGCAGGTGCTAGTCCTAGGTGTCCCAATACTTTTGTCCAGTGGTAGTCCTGAGTGAGACCTACACAGAGGTTTTTGTTTCGTGTCTCTACGATATTCGTACTGGGAGTTAGAGGAAGTTGTGTCTCTGTCTTTTTCCTAGGTGGTTGTTTTCTTTGAAGGCGCGCAAAATCACAGCAGCGGAGCAACTTTAGTGCTGCGGGTCTTTGAAGGCTCGTAAAATCAAAACGGTAGCACGTATCAAAACGCCGTACGCAACTTTTAATCAGAAGGGTTCAATCTCTCTCCTGTAGCAGTTTGAAGCCGAAACGACAAACGCGCTCAGAGGAGATAACGTTTAATGTTTGGTGACCGGTTGTAACAAAAATTTAGTTTTGAAGGAGAAATAGCAAACTTCCTGTTGATTTTTGCTGAAGGATGTCAATCTATGAAATGTAGGTCTAGGTGAGACCTACGTAGAGGTTTTTGTTTCATGTCTCTAAGATGTTCCTACCGGAAGTTACAAGCAGTTTTGTCTGAGTTTTCCTCTGGGGAGCAGTTTTGTCTCTGTTTTATTCAAAAATTATGTAGAGCACAATTTTGAGTTTTGGGGTTCGGTTTTTTTTTTAGATCGCAATTTCCACCAGTCCCGATGTGTGTGAGAAGTTTGGTGAGTTTTGAAGTATTTTAAGGGGGTCAAATTAGAGGTCAAAAAGCAAAAATGAGTGTTTTTAGTCATTTTTAGTCTTGAACGGGGAATTGCCATCTTCCTGTTAATTTTTGCCCGAAGAAATTAATTAATGAAAAGTAGGTCTAAGTAAGACCTACATAGAGCTTTTTGTTTCATGTTTCTACGACATTCGTACTGGGAGTTAGAGGCAGTTTTCTTCCTAATAATAAAGAAGAATAATAAAACCTTACAAATTCAATAGGTTCCTTTGTAACCTGTACAAAGGACTCCCTGTGGGAGTCCTTTGTACAGGTTACTGGCGGACCCTAATAATATATTTCAAAATATGAAATATTAGCGCCATCTGCTTCAGACCACTCCGTCACTCACACGTGACTACGGACCTCTGCTGCCCCCTGGTGGTTGTGAAGGTGTTGCAAAGCCTGCTTGTTCAACCATCATCCTTATTTCATCATAGCAGACTAAATCACGGTCCTGATTAATCGTGCAGACCTATTCCTTGAATAACGTCTCCGATCCTGTTGTCCCATTTCAGCAGAACATTTCCAGAACTGGTGTTCGTCTTCAGAGCAGCACCACAGCTACTCCTGGTACCAGAACGCCTCCGAGCGCGACCAGAAGCCTCTGGCGCAAACCACCACCCTGAAGACCACGTCCAAGGCCGACTGCGCCTACAGCTCCTGGGACTCCCTCATGGGCCTGCGACCGCCGTCGCCCAGCCAGGAGCCGCGTAACCCCGCCCCCTCGCTCTCCTGGACTCCGGCGGGCGTCTGCGAGCCGTTGAACAACCGCCACCAGAAGCTGCCCTCGCCTCCTGGACTGCGCAGCCCCGCAGGGAGCCAGGGTCTGGACAGCGACCTTCAGTTCAGCTTGGAGACGTCCGATTATTCTCAGACGTCGTCGTCGCTTGTGAGGAACTCAAACTGTCGGACGTACCGGAGGCCCAGCAAGCAGCCCTCCTCCAAAGACTCCGCCCCCTTTGCCAGCAGCATTGTGGCTCCAGACGCTCTCTCTAGCAGCGCTGACAAGACCAGGACCAGGGACTACACCGTGCTCCACCCGTCCTCCGTCTCCATGTGCACCGTCACCATTCAGGGCGGCAGCAGGGAGGAGGCGGCTCCCTCTAGTGGCGGCGGCGGCGGTGCCACGGAGCAGGTGGACGCGGCATGGCAGCGCAAGAAGATGGAGCAACAAACCATCAGGTACAACCACTCACCTACACGTGCTTCCTGTCGCCAGGCTGAGCTGATACAAGAATGTTGAAGCGAAGCGGGTGGCGGTGGGAGGTCCTTTTAGCCTGCCAACTTCATTCTAAATATCTGATCGCTGCAAATGGGTCGCCATCTAGTGGACAACGTGAGAAAAGCAGGTCGATGACGATGAATTGTCCCTTGAAGTGTATGATGCACAACATTTTACTTTTGATTGATTGATTGAGACTTGTATTAGTAGATTGCACAGTACAGCACATATTCCCTACAATTGACCACTAAATGGTAACACCCCAAAAAGTTTTTCAACTTGTTTAAGTCCACGTTAATCAATTCATGGTAGAACTTCTATGATCCAATCCAAACAACTTTTCCCACTCATGGTGCAAAACAACTGCAACCGACACAAAAAGTCAACACACTGTGGTACGTAACACAACCTGTTGACTGAACTTTGTGGATATTATGAAACAATGTCCAAGCACGAGGGATGTCCGATAATGGCTTTTTGCCGATATCCTATATTCCGATATTGTCCAACTCTTTAATTACCGATACCAACCGATATATGCAGTCGTGGAATTAACACATTATTATGCCTTATTTGGACAACCAGGTATGGTGAAGATAAGGTACTTTTTAAAAAAATTAGTAAAATAAGATAGATAAATTAAAAACATTTTCTTGAATAAAAAAGAAAGTACAACAATATAAAAACAGTTACATATAAACTAGTAATGAATGAAAATGAGTAAAATTAACTGTTAAAGGTTAGTACTATTAGTGGAGCAGCAGCACGCACAATCATGTGTGCTTACGGACTGTATCCCTTGCAGACTGTATTGATATATATTGATATATAATGTAGGAAGCAGAATATTAATAACAGAAAGAAACAACCCTTTTGTGTGAATGAGTGTAAATGGGGGAGGGAGGTTTTTTGGGTTGGTGCACTAATTGTAAGTGTATCTTGTGTTATTTATGTTGATTTAATAAAAAAAAAAAAAACAAAAAAAAAACCTGATACCTATAATAAAAAAACCGATACCGATAATTTCCGATATTACATTTTAACGCGGCATGGCGTAGTGGGTAGAGCGGCCGTGCCAGAAACCTGAGGGTTGCAGGTTCGTTCCCCGCCTCTTACCATCCAAAATCGCTACCGTTGTGTCCTTGGGCAGGACACTTCACCCTTGCCCCCGGTGCCGCTCACACCGGAGAATGAATGATGAATGAATGAGTTGTAAAAATGAATGATGGGTTCTCACTTCTCTGTGAAGCGCTTTGAGTGTCTAGAATAGCGCTATATAAATCTAATCCATTATTATTATTATTATTATATCGGCCGATCATATCGGCAGGCCGATATTATCCGACATCTCTACCAAGCACCATACATCATTCCAAATGATTTCAATCCGCTACAATGCATGATGGTGAAAATGCAAAACACTCGTGCTACACTTAAGGCATATTTAGGGGGAAGTGTGTGTGTGTGTGTGTGTGTGTGTGTGTGTGTGTGTGTGTGTGTGTGTGTGTGTGTGTGTGTGTGTGTGTGTGTGTGTGTGTGTGTGTGTGTGTGTGTGTGTGTGTGTGTGTGTGTGTGTGTGTGTGTGTGTGTGTGTGTGTGTGTGTGTGTGTGTGTGTGTGTGTGTGTGTGTGTGCGCGCGCGCTTGTATGTAAACGTGTATATACATATGTGTGTGTATATATAAAAAAAATGTGTGTGTGTATATATATATATATTAGGGGTGTGGTAAAAAATCGCTTCGAATTTGAATCGCAATTCTCACGTTGTGCGTTTCAGAATCAATTCTCATTTTTAGAAAATCGTTTTTTTTTTTTTTACGGTAAATTATTTTTTTATATTTATATATTTTTTTGAATTTTTTTATTTCTTTTGAATGAATCAATCCAACAAAACCATACACAGCAATACCATAACAATGCAATCCAATTCCAAAAGCAAAGCCGAGCCAGCAACACTCAGAAGTGCAATAAACAGAGCAATTGAGAGGAGACACAAACACCACACTGAACAAACCAAAAGTAGTGAAACAAAAATGAATATTATCAACAACAGTATCAATATTAGTTACAATTTCAACATAGCAGTGATTAAAAATCCCTCATTGACATTATCATTAGACATTTATAAAAAAAAAGAACAATAGTGTGACAGTGGCTTACACTTGCATCGCATCTCATAAGCTTGACAACACACTGTGTCCAATATTTTCACAAAGATCAAATAAGTCATATTTTTGCTTCATTTAATAGTTCACACAAATGTACATTATTGCAATCAGTGGATAAAACATTGTCCTTTACAATTATAAAAGCTTTTAACAAAAATCTACTACTCTGCTTGCATGTCAGCAGACTGGGGTAGATCCTGCTGAAATCTATGTATTCCATGAATAGACAATCCTTTTTAATCGGGAAAAAAATCGTTTTTGAATCGAGAATCGTGTTGAATTGAAAAAAAAAAAAATCGATTTTGAATCGAATCGTGACCCCAAGAATCGATATTGAATCGAATCGTGGGACACCCAAAGATTCACAGCCCTAATATATATATATATATATAAATATATATATATATACATATCTACATATTGCTACCGTGCTAATGTTAGCATGCTAATTTTTAGCATGTTAATATTAGCACGCTAACGTTTTATGCAAGCAATTTAGCTAATTTCATACTTTTTAACCCAATAACCATGAATTCTGTTACTTGGTGCCATCTTGAAAGTATGCAAGGTGTGTCACTGTTACCATGCTAATGTTACCATGCTAACATTTAATGCTAACATTTTAGCTAATTTCGTACTTTTTAGCCTAATAACCATGGAATCTGTTACTTGGTGCCATCTTAAAAGTATGCTAGCTGTTTTACTGTTACCGTGCTAATGTTAGCATGCTAACATTTTAGCTAATTTGTACTTTGTACATGATGTCATCGAGCCAACACCACAGATACATTGCAGTCAATGTTCCTTCTAAGGTGCGTGCCTGCGCAATTGCGCACTGCTGACGCGTTCTCTGTGTGTATCAAATGTGAGCCACGCACAAAATAAAATCCAATCTGAACTGAAAAAAAACACTAGTTGAGTCAATACCTGAAGGAATTGCGTGTGAATGCTCTAATGCTGAAGTGGTACTGAAATGCTGACAGTTTGAATGTAGGAATAGTTTGAATGTTGGAATGGTTTGAATTTTGAAGAGTTTGAATTTCCAGGAAAACCAGAAATAGGTTTGGAACTTGGGAAAGTGTTAGTTGGATGAGTGGAATGTGTTGATGTTGGAATGGTTTGAATAGGTTAAAAAATGTAGGAATTGTGCAACTTGAAAAAATGTCCCATTCTTTTAAATGGGAATTTCATGGAAATTTGGGGATTCCGGGAAAAGAGGGAATTCTTCTGTAAATGGTAAACAACTTGAATTGTCCAATGGTTGGTGTTGGAATTTCTCAAAACGGTCGAGAAATGTTGAAGTAGTAATTTTTTTTTATTGAGAAATAGTATTACAGAATTCCTGGAATGTCGGGAAAACCGGGAATTTTTCCAGTCCAAAGTACAACTTTGTTTTTTGTCCTGATTAAGAGGAATGTTTGGATGGTGAAACGGTTGAAGTGGGTTGAAAAATGTGGGAGGAGTAGTCGACAGAAAAAAGGGTGATAAAAGTGTTTGAAAGAACGGGATTTCCTGGAATTTTTTGGAACTTGGAAAAATATTAGTTTGAACGTCCAGGATGAGTGGAATGTGTTGGAGGTGGAATGCTTTAAATCGGTTGAAAAACGTGGGAATTGTGGAAGTTTGAAAAATGGCCAATTCATTTTGAATGGGAAAAATGTCCCGGAATCCAGGAATTCTGGGAAATGTGGAAATGTTTGGATAAAACAATGATGGTCAACACTGTTCATTGTAACGTCTTTTGAGAGCTTTAAAGAGGACATCAATTCCATCCATCACTTTTACTGAGCAAAACTGATCATTTTGTGCCGTACAACGGCCGCTGATGCGTTTAGGGCCAGACAAAAAATGGGACAACTCCAACACTACATGTAAAGTGTAAATGCCAGGTTGTTACACTCTGACTCTCTAATCACATGTGTGCTTACTCTACTGTCATTTATTAAGAACGTTCATTTATGGATATTCATCATGAAGTGCTGTTACTAGATGACAGAAATGCTCATTGAAAAGATATATTTAACAGACAGAAAGTTACAGGAATGTACATCATCATCATCATCATCAATCTTTATTGCAGGACTTAGGATCCATGACACACATAAAAACACAATGCAAAACATTAAAAATAAAACATACACTTTATCCTACGCCTACATTTCATTGTGCAACATGTGAATGTTTTAAGGGGAACTTAATGGGATCTCTTAAAGAGGTACACACCCAGGCATACGAGTACATAGATTATGAAAAACAAGATTTGTTTATTTGTTTATTTGCCTAGTGTGGGCTCTGTGCCGAGGATGTCGTTGTGGCTTGTGCAGCCCTTTGAGACTTTTGTGATTTAGGGCTGTATAAATAAACATTGATTGATTGATATTTTCAATTTAAGTGGGCACTTATGTTAGAAAATAATGTAATGGAAATGGCTGCTGTCATTTGATTATTATGATAGGAGACTTCAATAATGATGTCAGGTTTGGGACAGGTGTGATGCTGGTGTGCTCTGGAAGTTTTTGCGTTTGCTCGGACCAGGGTTGCAAAATTCCGGGAATATTCAAAGTTGAAAACTTTCCATGGGAATTAACGGGAATATATGGGAATTAATGGGAATAAACATTGAATGCAACATGCTAGATCTTGCAGCATGATTATTAGCTAAAACAACCTGATTTAATGTAATTCAGTAGAATTTCAACCCTGCACTGTGCATTCCTCCATCACATGCGCAGATAATTCCCAGCATGCTACACACTACAGCAGGGCTATTGAGGCCACACTAGTATTTGAGCCCAAGGACTTCATCCAGTCAGGCAAGTGTTGATGATATTACTGGGGTAAATATATTTGATCTATGGTATTTAAGTGTAATAGAGGTGTAATTGCTTGTTACTGTATGACTAGACTACTCCAGCAGACTTCCACTCAAGCTAGCTAGCTGTTCCTGTACTTGTTCCATGATTTTGGGGCCAATATCTCTAGCTAGCTAGGCTTATGTACAACCACAGTCTCATAATGAACCCAAAATATGATGATGCTAATTTTCTCTATGTTAAATCCCATTCATTTATGCTAACAATGTTAGCGATCTGAATTGACCTTTTTTGTGATGTGTAAAGTTCAAGCAGCAACTACTAAATGAAAAGGTGTAGTTTCCTCCGCCTTCTCTTCTTCTAGCCATTCTGTTGTCATACAAGAATGTAACTTATAGTTTGATTTAGCATGCTGATTGACTGTTCATTTATTCATCTAGCCCAGGGGTCACCAACCTTTTTGAAAGCAAGAGCTACTTCTTGGGTAGTGATTAATGTGAAGGGCTACCAGTTTGATACACACTTAAATAAATTGCCAGAAATAGCCAATTTGCTCAATTTACCTTTAACTCTATGTTATTATTAATAATTAATGATATTTACACTTAATTGAACAGTTTAAAAGAGGAGAAAACCCGAAAAAAATGACAATTACATTTTGAAACATAGTTTATCTTCAATTTAACTCTTTAAAATTCAAAATTCAACCGAAAAAAAGAAGAGAAAAACTTAAAAAAAAGAATTTATGGAACATCATTAGTAATTTTTCCTGATTAAGATTAATTTGAGAATTTTGATGACATGTTTTAAATAGGTTAAAATCCAGTCTACACTTTGTTAGAATATATAACAAATTGGACCAAGCTATATTTCTAACAAAGACAAATCATTATTTCTTCTAGATTTTCCAGAACAAAAATTTTAAAATAAATTCAAAATACTTTGAAATAAGATTTAAATTTAATTCTACAGGTTTTCTAGATTTGCCAGAATAATTTTTTTGAATTTTAATCATAACAAGTTTGAAGAAATATTTCACAAATACTCTTCGTCGAAAAAACAGAAGCTAAAATGAAGAATTAAATTAAAATGTATTTATTATTCTTTACAATTAAAAAAAAAAAAAAATACTTGAACATTGATTTAAATTTTCAGGAAAGAAGAGGAAGGAATTTAAAAGGTAAAAAGGTATATGTGTTTAAAAATCCTAAAATCATTTTTAAGGTTGTATTTTTTCTCTAAAATTGTCTTTCTGAAAGTTGTAAGAAGCAAAGTAAAAAAGTTAATGAATTTATTTAAACAAGTGAAGACCAAGTCTTTAAAATATTTTCTTGGATTTTCAAATTCTTTTTGAGTTTTGTCTCTCTTAGAATTAAAAATGTCGGGCAAAGCGAGACCAGCTTGCTAGTAAATAAATAACATTTAAAAAATAGAGGCAGCTCACTGGTAAGTGCTGCTATTTGAGCTATTTTTAGACCAGGCCAGCGGGCTACTCATCTGGTCCGTACGGGCTACCTGGTGCCCGCGGGCACCGCGTTGGTGACCCCTGATCTAGCCTATTTCTATTCATGTGTCCATCAGTAACATATGTTTAAAGACTACTCCAATTGTTTAGCTGACTATTTATATCTGTGTGTGGCATTGCATTAAGAGTTTTACAAGAATAAATAAATACAAACAGAATAATGCCACGTATGATGTGTGGAGACATTTCACCCCAACCAATGTAGGCGGAAAGGCGGTGAGACATTTGCAAATACTGTGCAAAGAGCTACGTCAGGTATGCCACAAAGATGCAGCAGCATATAGACAAGTGCCCAATAATATATCATTATTGGAATTCCCCATTCATTCCCATATATTCCCATTAAATCCCATGGACGGTGTCCAACTTTGAATTATCAAAAAATGGTCAACATTTCCACACTTCCCGAGCTTAACTTCCCGTGGTAAATTTCCGGAAACTTTCCGGAGATTTACCGGAAACTTTGCAACCCGAGCTCGGACACATGCAAAATTTGAGGGAACATTGATTGCAGGCCTGTTATGTCTGTGTTCTCCAACAGTGGGTCTCAGAAAACACTTGGCTCTCCAGTAGCGTAGTAGGCCAAAGTATTCATTAACAAGGCAGAGAATGTTCCATATGTTTGGCCACTGTAACATTACAGACTTCTTCGATGGCGTTTGAGAGTCATCGTTCTGGAATAATGCCATGTACTTGTTTCTCCGCACTTTTAGCCAGGACCAGTCCAGACCAAAGACGACATGCAACGTGGACATGTTTGGCTTCGAAGACGCGGACACCCATCAGGAAGACGACGCCTTAGACGGCTCGTCCCATTACAAAATCCAGTACTTTGGTTTCGACGACATGAGCGACGGCGACGGGGCCGCCAACAGCGACGACGACTGCCGGCCCAAAGCCAGGAGGAAGGTGAAGAAGGCCATGGAGTCGCTGCTGGTCGCCGTGGAGGAGTCGCACGACTCTCCGCCCACTGCCGACTGCGACGGGCAGGAGAGACCGCCCGCCAAGCGCAGCAAGGTCAACCATCAGAAGCAGGACAGCAGGACAGGTGAGCACCAAGGAAGACGTCAGGAGCATGTCAGGATGTGAACGCACCTCCATGTCTGCAGACGTCCTCAGCTTCTGTGAGGACGACCTCATGGTGGTGGCTGCAGGGCCCGTCAGACCCCCTCAGGACAAACCCTGCGACAAGAACCAGGACACCCACCGCAGGATCTTCAGTGCACTAAAGAAGGTGAGACTTGTACAGTAGTACCTACCTTAGCAGCTTAATTGGAATTCTTAACTGACAACACCTCAAATGAAGGTCGTCCATTGCAGTACAATTTCAACATGTAACATAACATTACTACAAACAAGTACAGAGTTTTATAAAGTAATAATATTTACTTTGATGAGTGGACTTCTACGTTATGTCCCTCCAGCAGCTTCTCCATATTTTCCTGGATAAATGTTTAGAAATGATTGAAACATCCTTGGCTGTTGTTATGGACTCAGTGCTACGCTCCACCAAGTTAGCTAGCTACACGCTCTCATCTTTTTGATGATTTCTTTCTTTAATTCTGTAAATATCGTCCACTTCGTCTTTTCAGCACTGTCCTCCACACTCACTTTCTTCACCACCACGCTTGGAAAAACAAAGTGGTGTCCATCTGTTGCTGTGAGCTGCTGCTCGCACGTACGACCGGGTGTTTTGCGGGGTGACATGCGCTGCGCCCACGAGTGGTGGGAAGGCTGCTAGATCACGCATGTGCTTGCAATTTAAAGCATAACAATTAGCCCACAGGCAGCTCTTATCTCAAAACACTCTTTAAGTTGAGGTACCGGTATATTTAGCCGTGTGGCCAAGCAAACGTGGCGGCCGTGTTTCTCATATTGGATGTTAGGAGTGACCATATATGGAAAACTATTGCGATATTAAACGTGTATATGTATATATACACTACCGTTCAAAAGTTTGGGGTCACATTGAAATGTCCTTATTTTTGAAGGAAAAGCACTGTACTTTTCAATGAAGATAACTTTAAACTAGTCTTAACTTGAAAGAAATACACTCTATACATTGCTAATGTGGTAAATGACTATTCTAGCTGCAAATGTCTGCTTTTTGGTGCAATATCTACATAGGTGTATAGAGGCCCATTTCCAGCAACTATCACTCCAGTGTTCTAATGGTACAATGTGTTTGCTCATTGGCTCAGAAGGCTAATTGATGATTAGAAAACCCTTGTGCAATCATGTTCACACATCTGAAAACACTTTAGCTCGTTACAGAAGCTACAAAACTGACCTTCCTTTGAGCAGATTGAGTTTCTGGAGCATCACATTTGCGGGGTCAATTAAACGCTCAAAATGGCCAGAAAAAGAGAATTTTCATCTGAAACTCGACAGTCTATTCTTGTTCTTAGAAATGAAGGCTATTCCACTAAATTGTTTGGGGAGCATTCAATCAGACACTATTGTGGGTATCAGTATCGTTTTTTTTTTTGTAATTAAATCCACATAAAAAACACAAGATACACTTACAATTAGTGCACCAACCCACCCCATTCACACTCATTCACACAAAAGGGTTGTTTCTTTCTGTTATTAATATTCTGGTTCCTACATTATATATCAATATATATCAATACAGTCTGCAGGGATACAGTCCGTAAGCACACATGATTGTGCGTGCTGCTGCTCCACTAATAATACTAACCATTAACAGTTAATTTTACAAATTTTCATTAATTACTAGTTTCTATGTAACTGTTTTTATATTGTTTTACTTTCTTTTTTATTCAAGAAAATGTTTTTTAATTTATTTATCTTATTTTATTTGATTCATTTTTTAAAAAAAGTACCTTATCTTCACCATACCTGGTTGTCCAAATTAGGCATAATAATGTGTTAATTCCACGACTGTATATATCGGTTGATATCGGTATCGGTAATTAAAGAGTTGGACAATATCGGCATATCGGATATCGGCAAAAAGCCATTATCGGACATCCCTAATTGTGGGGCTTTGTATTAGTGTTCCTAAAAATAGATATACCGTCCCCCAGACACATTTTTTTCTCTAAATTTGGCCCCCGATTCAAAATAATTCAAGCCTTGTCCATTTAAATAAATGTTACTGCAAATTAATATCACCTCCAAATATTGCTTATCGGCCTCCTTGACAATGAAAAATCAGTATCGTCCCTGAAAAACCATATGGGTTGATCTGTAGTCTCCACTGTGATATCAATGTTATGATGAGCCATGTATCGCGTATGCTGTTGTGAGGACGCGGTTTCTGGCCTTTCACGTCAGCCTCTTTCTTATCGCCATGGAAACAAGTGAGACAATGTGTCTCTGCATTCTGCCTGGATTGGGGCTCCATGTCCCTGTGGGACACTTTAATGCAGCACGGTGATGTTCCAGCTCAAACTTTGCTTTTTGTCTCCTGTTTATTAACCCTGCGGCGCCATCAGCCCCTCCTTTGTTTTTATGATGAATAGCCGACAGTCAGCAAGCGCAGGTTTGGCACAAACACAGAGAGAGCAGCCAAGTATGAAAGCTTGGCACTGGATGCTGGAGTGGGCTTTGATGGCTGCTTCACTTGGGTCATTTTCTTGTTTGTGTGTGTTAGTCTCCCACCAAAGCGGTGTACAACGCCCGACACTGGGCTTTGGCGAGCGAAGAGGAGCCCCACCCGTCCTGCTCGTCGTCCCGCTCACAGTCGGCCCCCGTAAGAATTCAACATCTTCTCTTTTATGTTCAAAATGATGATTTTAACTTCCTGTCTATGGAAGTGTTGTTGTAACAAAACCATTTGCAAATGCATATCTCAATCTGTGTGTCTGTAATCCGATTCAGTGTACTCGTGTGTGTGTCTGTATCTTAATCTGTGTGTGTGTGTAATCAATTCCCTGTTTGGATTTGTATGTAAAAAAAAACATTTTTTTTGATGTGTTTGTAAAAAATGTGTGTCTGTGTATTCAGATTTGTGTGTCTATCTCAATCTGTGTTTGTGAAATCAGATCCTAGTTTCGATTTGTGTAAAAAAAAAAAAAATCTGTCCATATTTCGATGTGTTTGTCAAAATAATGTTTTTGTGTATTCAGATTTGTGTGTTTCTCAATCTGTGTGTGTGTGTGTAAAATAATTTTGTGTGTAAAAAAACACCCAAAATCTGTCTGTATTTTGATCTGTGTGTGAAGCAGGAACCCTGATTGGTTGTCTTTTTCTACACAAGACTTTTGCGACACCTCTGCTGTGTAAGGTTTGTGTGTCCGTGCAGTGATCTGAACATGTAAAAAGGCGTGTGTGTCCTTTCCCTATACTCACCACTAGTGGGCGCCGTGCACCCACTCATGTTATTCCGTGTTGAAGTTAGACTGTCAGTGACTCACATTACTGATGACTTATTTGAAGAAGACCAAAATACAAATTATTGCTAAAACATCAACTTTTACTTCCAGCGAGTGATCCAAAGTCCTTTTTTTGTATGCTTCAACACATAATAACATGAGTGGGTGCACGACGCCCACTAGTGGTGAGTGTAGGTCAGTTAAATGTCAAGTTGCAGACACACACACGTCTTTTTGCACGCTCAAATCGCCACACGGACACACAAATCTTAAACAGCAGAAGCGTTGCAAAAGTCATTATCCCTGCTTCACACACATCTGGTTACAGACACACATTTTTACACACAAACATAGATTGAAATAGACAGATTTTTAAATTTTTTTTACACGCACAAATCGAAATACAGTTACAAAAATTAAAACACACACACGCGAATCTGATTACACACAGAGAGATTGAGATACAGACACACAAATTAGTACACGGACACGCAGATCTGATTACACGCACTCAAATCGAAATACGGACGCACAAATTAAAAGGCCCATGCGCAGATTTCATTACACACACACACAAAGATTGCGATACAGACACAGAAATCCAAATAAGGACACTGAGATTAAAACACAGACGCGAAATTGATTATACACACACAATCAGATTGAAATACAGACACACAAATTAGTACACAGACATGCGGATCTGATTACACACACACACACACACACAAATTGCTATACGGACACAAATTAAAACACGCACACGCAAATTTTAATTACACACACAGATTGAAATACAGACACCTAATTAAAACATGCACACGCAGATTTGATTACACACAGATTGAAATATGGACACACATATTTTTACACACAGTTTGAAATTGACAGATTTTTTTTTAAACACACGCACAAATGGAATTACAGACACACATGCAGATTTGATTACACACGCAGAGATTGAAATACAGACACACAAATTAGACACACGTATTGTTACACAAAAACAGATTGAAATTGACAGTGTTTTACAGTGTTTTGCGGTACAGACACACAAATTAGTACACACACACACACACCCACAGATCTGATTACACACACACATATGAGATACAGACACACAAATTAATACACGCATACGCAGGTCTGATTACACACACATATTGAGATACAGACACACAAATTAGTACACTGACACAGGGGTCTGATTACTCACACACAATATTGAGATACAGACACACAAATGAGTACAAACACCCACAGATCTGATTACACACACACATGTATTGAGATACAGACACACAAATTAATACACGCATACGCAGATCTGATTACACACACATATATTGAGATACAGACACACAAATTAGTACACTGACACACGGATCTGATTACTCACACACAATATTGAGATACAGACACAAATTAGTACACTGACATACAGATCTGATTTCACACACACACACACACACACATATTGAGATACAGACACACAAATTAGTACACTGACATGCAGATCTGATTATACACACACAAATTGCTATACGGACACACAGATTAATACACACATCCACAGATTTGATTACACACACATATATTGAGATACAGACACACAAATTAGTACACTGACACACGGATATGATTACACACACACACACACACACACACACACATTTAATTGAGATACCGACACACAAATTAGTACACTGACATGCAGATCTGATTACACTCACACAAATTGCTATACAGACACACATATTAATAATACACACTTCCACAGATTTGACACACACATATATTGATGTACAGACACACAAATTAGGACACACACACACTGATCTGATCACACACACATATTGAGATACAGACACACAAATTAGTACACAAACCTGTGAATGGGACTACAGACACAAAGAGATAGAAAATAGTTTTGCTACAATAATACTTCCATACCTGTCCTGCCTGACCCATGTCCCACTAATCCACCCCACCGCAGGCGACACACTCTGCAGGAGCGCCGAGTAACGAGCCGCCGGGCGTCCAGAAGGACGACGGCGTCTTCAAGGCCCCGCCTCCTCCCCCCAAAGTCACCAAGTGTGTCAGCGTCCCCAGCGACCCCTACCAGGACACGGTCACCGCGCTCAAGTGCCGCAAAGAGCACAAGGAGGTACCTGTGCCGGTCTGACTCCGCCCCCCTTTCGCTCAGAGCAACGCTAACCCCGCCCTCTTCGCCGCTTGCAGCTGTACACGGTGGTCCAGCACGTGAAGCACTTCAACGACGTGGTGGAGTTTGGAGAGAACCAGGAGTTCACCGACGACTTTGAGTATTTGGCTGCCGGGCTGAAGAGCGGACAACCTCTGAACACTCGCTGCCTCAGGTAGGAGGGGGCGTGGCCTCCTTTAGCGTACAGCCCTTGTCTTGGCGTGCCACTCCATCTTGTGTGTGCGCGCAGTGTGATCGGCCTGGCCACGCGCTGTGCCATGCCCAGCTTCAGGATGCACCTGAGGGCCAGGGGGAAGGTGGCGCAGGTCTTCAAAACGCTCATTGACGCCCCCCAGCACCACGTAAGTAGCAGTTGGACACGCCCCCTTTTTGAAGGAACAATGGATGGCGTGTGATTATGTGATGTCTGCAGAACCTGGCCATGTGCACCGCCTCCCTCATGTACATCCTCAGCCGCGACCGCTTGAACATGGACCTGGACCGCTCCTGTCTGGACCTGATGATCCGGCTGCTGGAAATGGACCAGGACCAGTGGAGCGGCTCGGTGGCGGACTCCTCCCAGCTGAGTGCCAGAGAGATCTGCAAGATGAAGGAGAAGATCAGGAAGCTGTGTGACACGGTGCACAACAAGCACCTGGACCTGCAGAACATCACGGTACGTGTGTGTGTGTGTGTGTGTGTGGTGGAGAGCAGAACACGATTCAGAACACAACCTTCTGTAGACGGGTCACCTGGCCATGGAGACGCTGTTGTCTTTGACGTCCAAGCGAGCAGGAGACTGGTTCAAAGAGGAGCTCCGCCTCCTGGGAGGACTGGACCACATTGTGGACAAAGGTTAATGTCACACATCACCTGTCCAAGTGTGTGTGGTTCTGACATTACTACTCTGGCTCTGCAGTGAAGGAGTATGTGGACAACCTGGACCAGGAGGAGGACAAGGACAAGCTGGGCTCATCCTTGTGGGGAGCGGAGAGATGTTTACGTGTGCTAGATAGTGTAAGTGTCACCTCTTATCATGTCACGTGTCCTTTTATGTCCTATGTAGAGATCCACCCGTACGCTTTTTTCAAGGACGATGCCGATTATTAATAGCCAAGGAGGCCCTTAAGCCATATTTGGAGCCCATATTCATTTCCAGGAAATGTGACATATTGGCGTCAAAACTTAGAATGGTACAAATGTAAGGAGCATTGTAGATTAACTACGATCAAAGTATTGGACAGGACGTCGGAAATGTGTAAATAAAGTTTTACTTTATATAAGAAAAAAATGGGCATACAAAACGGTACAGCCTCTCTTCCGTCAGTCTACCCCAGGGCAGCTGTGGCTACAAATGTAGCTTACCACCACCAGGTGTGAATGAATGATGGGTTCCCACTAGGGCTGCAACTAACGATTAATTTGATAATCGATTAATCTGTCGATTATTACTTCGATTAATCGATTAATAATCGGATAAAAGAGACAAACTACATTTCTATCCTTTCCAGTATTTTATTGAAAACAAACAGCATACTGGCACCATACTTATTTCGATTATTGTTTCTCAGCTGTTTGTACATGTTGCAGTTTATAAATAAAGGTTTATTTAAAAAAAAAAAAAAAAAAAAAAAAAAAAGCCTCTGCGCATGCGCATAGCATAGATCCAACGAATCGATGACTAAATTAATCGGCAACTATTTTTATAATCGAATTTAATCGATTTAATCGATTAGTTGTTGCAGCCCTAGTTCCCACTTCTCTGTGAGCGCTTTGAGTATCTAATAATAGAAAAGCGCGATAGAAAATCTAATCCATTATTATTATTATTATAAAACAATCTTTTTATCTTGTTATCATCTGTCGTTCATTCATTCACCCGTAGGCCAGTAATGCGCAATCTCAACAACCACAATTCACCTGCTCCCGGTCTTTTTTTAACATCCGGTTTGCCGCAATGAATTGTGGAACATGCGGTATCTTAGCTAACCCTTTGTTAGGCTATGAAGTAGAAAACAACTCAATTCAGTGTCACTCAAATACTCAATATCAAATACATGTATAAATGAAATCAATTCCCTTGTAACTCGTTTTAACTGTAAATAATAATTGATTAATTTATCAGCAATTAAATCAAGTATGCAAATTATGAATGATCATCACACATGAACTATATAACCCATAAGTTACAACAAGCATGTTTATTACAAAAACTAGTAAAATAAGCAAAAAAACAAAAAGTGCAGGGAGGTCCTTGGCACAGTTGCATTTCTTATGAAGTTAAATAAAAATGTAAGTATATAAAATACCGTGTTTTCCGATCTATAAGCCTCACCCACCAATTTTTTTTAGAAGAAATAATTTTTTTCCATATATTAGCCACAGATATATACGTTGTGAAATGAGTTATTTACACAGAAATATTCCATAAATGTTTATTTACATACCTTAATTGTTTCCAAACAAAGTAAAACGGCCGATCAAACAAAACAAAAGTCATGGTCATGGACCCACAAGCTGCGCAAGCTAGCTCTCCAATCAGCTAAACAGACTCAATAACTCCACGGTGACGTGTTGGTGAATTTACTGAGGAATTTGTGAAAGTGAAACAATACAAAAAGAATGCCATTGGAAGTTAATAATACTAATGCAGGAACTGGGAAATGTGTTAGCATATTAGCTAATGCTAACAAAACGCTAGCTTGATTACATTACGATAGCAGGTACAAATATGCATGAAAACACTCCTACAGACATCACACATGGGACGCTTAGGAAGTAAGAATTTATTTAGTTATATTGTAAAACTTCCAAAGGTTGCTTGGAGTGATGAATATCATTAGGATTTATTGATATGATACCCTTATCGATATTCCTTTATCAATACTGGTACTTTTATCAGCACTATATATAATTGGTGTATATAAAGATGTTAAAAAATGCATTTTAATTAAAAGTTTTATTGGCAGAAGACATGATGTAACATCTCACAGCAGGGAAGTCTTTTATCAACACCTGGTGGTCAAGTGAAGATGTTTAATTGGTGGTCAAGTTGTCATCAACTTACCAATGAAGATGTTTAATTGGTGGTCAAGTTATCAACTTGCCAATAAAGATGTGCAGTGTTTCCCATAAACTGCCGAGATACCTGTGGCGGTGGGGGCGTGTCTATGGGCGTGGTCACAAGACATCATCGAGTAATTTGCATAATTTACTACTATGTTATGATTTTCTCTAAAAAGGCTCAAAAAATGTATACTTACTAATTAATAATAACAGTTTTTTTTAAACGTCCATCCATCCATCCATTTTACAATATAATTACAACACTTTATGTACATATTTATATACAGATTTGAACAATAAGTTATTCACTGAAATATATTTATTAATTGTGGTTTTTACAAAAAATATATCTTATAAAATATAAAAGCTAAAATGTCTCTTAAATCTCTGCCCCTTTAATTGGTGCATACTAAATAATTAAACTTTAGCCTACTACTACAACCATTTTATTTACCAGCAACATAAAGTGAAACAGAGGCAGAGGTGTCCTGCCACAGTCAGTAACAAATAAACAGAAAACAGTAGTGGTCAAATACAAATAAGGCAACAAGAGAAGTATCCTACACTTCTCTTTTGTAAAGTAAATCTGAACAGCCTATATGGGCATCTACATCTACTATATGATTTGCCTGAGAAGCTGGACAGGACAAAAAAATAAATAAAAATGTTTTATTTTTATTTTTTATTTTTTTTATATTTGTGGCGGACGTAATTCTTTCGTTGCGGGCCGCCACAAATAAATGAATGTGTGGGAAACACTGATGTGTAATTGGTGCTGGCGTCCACAACTGGCTGCCCCAGAAGGGTGCAGAGTGCTGGGCTGTGTATAGAGAGCTGGCACGGCTCCATGGGGGTGTTTGTTTGTCCAGTGCATGGCAAACATGATTTCCTCTTTTCCTCTCAATGACAACATCTCCGTCACATTACCACATTTTCTGCGACTTTTTTTGCATTTAGAGTCTGTTTGTAGCGAACATTGATTCGTTCCGAGGTTCCGATGACGTGTAAATCTATGATTCTGTTTACTTCTGTGTAACCGGAAGTGGGACGTTAAAGGTTTGACTAATTCGCCGTGTCTTTTTTTGTAATGCTTCACAGCGGCACCTGAATGAATGTGACTTAATTACGACAATCAGCTGGATAAAAAAAAAAAAAGTGCAGATAGTCCAGAATTTTAACGGTCCGCTTGAAACGGACCCATTCGGAACCGGTACCGAAAAATACAGGTACTTGGTATTGTTGCGTTGACCAGCATTCCTCCAATGGGGAATTCAAATTGCTAGTCTCTCCCAGATTCTTTTTATGGCACATAAGCTGATGTTTATATTCAATCAACAGGCAGTAATTGGTATTTTGTGGTTTATTCTCCAAGCTTAGAGGACAAACGTGAGACCAATCTAGCACCCCAGCGTTCCCCGGCCCGGTCCAGATAGGACCGGGCTGGTCCGATCTGAAGACATGATGTAACATCTCATTAACATTATGTAACATTCCGAATCACAACTTTTTCATGTCACGTCGCCAACCACAGCATTAACCTTGACCTTGTGTGTAGGTGACCGTGCACAACGCGGAGAATCAGAGCTACTTGATTGCCTACAAAGACTCGTCACTCATCGTCTCTTGTGCAAAGTAAGTGACACGCACACACACACACACACACACACTTCCCCCTAAGAGAGTGTACAAACAGTGGAGCACGTCTAGCAGGTTAACAAACATTGTGAGTGTCCAGCGTTAGTGTTGCAATTTAGGACTCCCTGTCGTTTACAAAATAAAAGTGGGTCATTGTTGTGGATGATGGTGACTTAGTGCGCCCCCTACAGGGCACTGAGGCGCTGCGAGGATATGATCAGGCGTTACAGCAGGGAGGTGAACGCCGGTGGTCGGCATGCGGTGGTCGGCAAGGCTGTGGAGAACTGCATGAGAGCCATCATTGGAGTCCTGCTCAACCTGACACACGACAATGGTTAGTACACACACACACACACACACACACACACACACACACACACACACACACACACACACACACACACACACACACACACACACACACACACACACACACACACACACACACACACACACACACACAAACGGATAGTGATTGTGTGCGTGTGTGCAGAGTGGGGCAGCACCAAAACAGGCGAGCAGGAGGACTTGATAGTGACGGCACTCAACTGTGTTCTCCGGGTCCCTCAGTACTTTCCTCAGGAGCAGAGGTTTGACATCCGTGTTCTAGTAAGTAAACACCTCACACACACACACACACACACACATTTGTGCATGTTGTGATGGTGTGTGTGTGTGTGTGCGCTGCAGGGTCTGGGCTTGTTGATCAACCTGGTGGAGTACAGCGCCAGGAACCGTTACTGCCTGATGGAGATGGAGATGGAGGGAGGTCAGGGTCCCTGCGACTCCACGGTGCTCCTCAACCTCCCGCAGCATCAGGACCCCTGCAGTGGCGGCCCGCTCAGCGCCATCGCCGCTCTGGTGCAGGTACACTCGTCACAACTCTTGTCATTAATTAGGATCTGTAATGAATTGATCTCATCTAAGGAAATGCTGAAAAAGCCCTCCACTTGAGGTATTTTCATTCCAATGCAACACATTATTGTGGCAGGTCAACAGATTGAAATAAGTGGCTTCATGAAGTCATTCCTTGTTTTTCACAGACTGCCATGTACTCAAATACAACATGTAATAGAGGAGTTAACAAAACACTGACAAGTACTAAAGCAAGTATTGAAATTGTTGCTTCTAGTCTGCTTTGGACAAGATCAAATGACAGTACTGTAAATTACAGTACAATATGCTAAATGACAGTTAGGATTACTGTGCTAGCTCCAAACACTGACAATGTTCTTTTACTGGGTAATAAGCAAGCTAGTGCTAACATGAAAACAAAAAACATTAACATCTTTCCCCGTTAAAAAAGGACACACTACAATATGGACTTAAATAAACACATTACTGTTTGAACAACATTAAAATATAAATTTTGTACATTAAACGTACAAAAAAGCAATATTAATCTACTTTATACACGCAGGAATATTAATCTACTTTATATTAATCTACTTTATACATGCAGGAATATTAATACACGCAGGAATATTAATCTACTTTATACACGCAGGAATATTAATCTACTTTATACACGCAGGAATATTAATCTACTTTATATTAATCTACTTTATACACGCAGGAATATTAATCTACTTTATACACGCAGGTATATTAATCTACTTTATACACGCAGGAATATTAATACATGCAGGAATATTAATCTACTTTATACACGCAGGAATATTAATCTACTTTATATTAATCTACTTTATACACGCAGGAATATTAATCTACTTTATACACGCAGGAATATTAATCTACTTTATATTAATCTACTTTATACACGCAGGAATATTAATACATGCAGGAATATTAATCTACTTTATACACGCAGGAATATTAATCTACTTTATATTAATCTACTTTATACACGCAGGAATATTAATCTACTTTATACACGCAGGAATAGTACAGGAATATTAATCTACTTTATACACGCAGGAATATTAATCAACTTTATACACGCAGGAATATTAATCTACTTTATACACGCAGGAATAGTACAGGAATATTAATCTACTTTATACACGCAGTAATATTAATCTACTTTATACACGCAGGTATATTAATCTACTTTATACACGCAGGAATATTAATACACGCAGGAATATTAATCTACTTTATACACGCAGTAATATTAATCTACTTTATACACGCAGGAATATTAATCTACTTTATACACGCAGGAATAGTACAGGAATATTAATCTACTTTATACACGCAGTAATATTAATCTACTTTATACACGCAGGAATATTAATCTACTTTATACACGCAGGAATATTAATCTACTTTATACATGCAGGAATAGTACAGGAATATTAATCTACTTTATACACGCAGTAATATTAATCTACTTTATACACGCAGGAATATTAATCTACTTTATACACGCAGGAATGTTAATCTACTTTATACACACAAGTATATTAATTTACTTTATACACGCAGGTATATTAATCTACTTTATACATGCAAAAATATTAATCTACTTTATACACGCGGAAATATTAAACTACTTTATCCACGCAGAAATATGAATCTACTTTATACACGCAGGAATATTAATCTACTTTATACATGCAGGAATATTAATCTACTTTATACACGCAGGAATATTAATCTACTTTATACATGCAGGAATATTAATCTACTTTATACACGCAGGAATATTAATCTACTTTATACACGCGGAAATATTAAACTACTTTATCCACGCAGAAATATGAATCTACTTTATACACGCAGGAATATTAATCTACTTTATACATGCAGGAATATTAATCTACTTTATACACGCAGGAATATTAATCTACTTTATACATGCAGGAATATTAATCTACTTTATACACGCAGGAATATTAATCTACTTTATACACGCGGAAATATTAATCTACTTTATACACGCAGGAATATTAATCTACTTTATACACGCGGGAATATTAATCTACTTTATACACGCAGGAATATAGATTTCAAAATTATATAAATAAAAAACCTAATGCGCTAAATATTAATGGCTATTAATGTTATAATAATAATACAAATACTACAAATAATATTGGGTTAATTTTGTATTAGAAGTACTAATACTACTAATAATAGTAATACTGCTAATACTACTAATACTAAGATTACTAAAGGTAATATTACTACTACTACTACTCATGTATTAGATGTATATGGTGCTATTGTAGTCTGTCCAAACAGCAACAGTATACAAGTGACCATGGAAGATAATATCATCAGGAGACATTGTTGTCTTCAGTTGTTCCTGCAGCGATAATACTACTACTACTACTACTACTACTACTACTACTCATGTATTAGATGTATATGGTGCTATTGTAGTCTGTCCAAACAGCAACAGTATACAAGTGACCATGGAAGATAATATCATCAGGAGACATTGTTGTCTTCAGTTGTTCCTGCAGCGATAATACCACTACTACTACTACTACTACTACTACTACTCATGTATTAGATGTATATGGTGCTATTGTAGTCTGTCCAAACAGCAGCAGTATACAAGTGACCATGGAAGATAATATCATCAGGAGACATTGTTGTCTTCAGTTGTTCCTGCAGCGATAATACCACTACTACTACTACTACTACTACTACTCATGTATTAGATGTATATGGTGCTATTGTAGTCTGTCCAAACAGCAGCAGTATACAAGTGACCATGGAAGATAATATCATCAGGAGACATTGTTGTCTTCAGTTGTTCCTGCAGCGATAATACCACTACTACTACTACTACTACTACTACTCATGTATTAGATGTATATGGTGCTATTGTAGTCTGTCCAAACAGCAGCAGTATACAAGTGACCATGGAAGATAATATCATCAGGAGACATTGTTGTCTTCAGTTGTTCCTGCAGCGATAATACTACTACTACTACTACTACTACTACTACTACTACTCATGTATTAGATGTATATGGTGCTATTGTAGTCTGTCCAAACAGCAGCAGTATACAAGTGACCATGGAAGATAATATCATCAGGAGACATTGTTGTCTTCAGTTGTTCCTGCAGTGATAATACCACTACTACTACTACTACTACTACTACTAGTCATGTATTAGATGTATATGGTGCTATTGTAGTCTGTCCAAACAGCAGCAGTATACAAGTGACCATGGAAGATAATATCATCAGGAGACATTGTTGTCTTCAGTTGTTCCTGCAGCGAGAGCGAGCCGCCGTGCTGGCCGAGGCGCAGACTGATGACCTCATCAAGGAGCCGCCCAAAGCGCCGCTGGACCAGAGTGGAGAGTGGCAGGAGACGGGCGGAGAGATCCAGTGGGTTGCCAACGACAACCACTGTGCCAACGATGCCAAAAAGAAGGAGAAGGAGGAGGAGGATGATGGCGAGCTGGACCTCAACAAAGGTGTGCTCCTCTCTCTCTCTCTCCTGCGCCTCACCTGTCCTTACTAATTATTGTGTGTGTGTGTGTGTGTGTGTGTGTGTGTGTGTGTGTGTGTGTGTGTGTGTGTGTGTGCAGCTCTGCAGCATGCAGGTAAACACATGGAAGACAGCATAGTTGCATCATACACTGCACTGCTGCTGGGGTGTCTGTGCCAAGGAAGCTCGGTGAGTTCTTCTTCTTCTTCTTCTTCTTCTTCTTCTTCTTCTTCTTCTTCATCATCCCTCCTTCTGCGTGTGACCTTTGACCTGCCCTGTGACCTCCAGATGAATGTTACTACTGTGAGAGACAACCTGCCTCAAGGAGATTTCTCCATCATGACAGAAATGCTGAAGAAGTTCCTCAACTTCATGAACCTCACAGTGAGTTCAATACTATCAGCCCTCTTTCTTCTTCTTCCTCTTCCCTCTTTCTTCTTCTTCTTCCTCCTCATCCCTCTTTCTTCTTCTTCCTCATCCCTCTTTCTTCTTCTTCTTCCTCTTCCTCATCCCTCTTTCTTCTTCTTCTTCCTCTTCCTCATCCCTCTTTCTTCTTCTTCTTCCTCCTCATCCCTCTTTCTTCTTCTTCTTCTGCCTCATCCCTCTTTCTTCTTCTTCTTCTTCCTCATCCCTCTTTCTTCTTCTTCTTCTTCTTCCTCATCCCTCTTTCTTCTTCTTTTTCTTCTTCCTCATCCCTCTTCTTCTTTTTCTTCTTCCTCATACCTCTTTTTTCTTCCTCATACCTCTTTTTTCTTCTTCTTCTTATTCATCCCTCTTTCTTCTTCTTCCTCATCCCTCTTTCTTCTTCTTCTTCTTCTTCCTCATCCCTCTTTCTTCTTCTTCTTCTTCATCCCTCTTCTTCTTTTTCTTCTTCCTCATCCCTCTTTCTTCTTCCTCTTCTTCCTCATACCTCTTTCTTCTTCTTCTTCTTCTTCTTCATCCCTCTTTCTTCTTCTTCTTCATCCCTCTTTCTTCTTCTTCCTCATCCCTCTTCTTATTCTTCTTATTCATCTTCCTCATCCATCTTTCTTCTTCTTCTTCTTCCTCATCCCTCTTTCTTCTTCTTCTTCTTCTTCCTCATCCCTTTCTTCTTCTTCCTCATCCCTCTTTCTTCTTCTTCTTCATCTTTCTCATCCCTCTTTCTCCTTCTTCCTCATCCCTCTTTCTTCTGCCTCGTCCCTCTTTCTTCTCCTTTATTTTCCTTCTTCATTCTTCTTCCTCATCCCTCTTTCTTCTCCTTTATTTTCTTTCTTTCTTCTCCTTAATTTTCCATCTTTCCTCTCCTTTATTGTCCTTCTTTCTTCTCATTCTTTCTCCTTCTTTATTCTTTACTTTTTAAATGTTTCCATTTTCCTTTATTTTCCTTTTTTCCTCCTTTTTCTCCTTTATTTTTTCCTTCTCTTTCTCCCTTTTTTTCTCTTTTCCTCTTTGTTCTCCTTTTTTTGTCCTGTTTTAATCCTCCCTTTCCTCCTCTTTCTTTTCTCACTGTTTTTCCAACTCTTTTCGCCTTTTCTTCTTTCTTTCTCTCTTCTTCTTCCTCCTCCTCCTCTCCCTCTGGTGTGACATGAGTGTGTCTTTGTGCAGTGTGATGTGGGCACCACAGGACAGAAGTCCATCTCCCGGATCATCGACTACCTGGAACACTGCTAGACACACACACACACACACACACACACACACACACACACACACACACACACACACGCACAATCCTTTCAGTATTGCCTGTTTTATCAAAGTATTTCTGCTTCATGTTTTCATTGATTGATTGATTGATTGATCCCCAAGCGAGACTTTTTTTATTTGAAGCCTCCAATTTGATTCGTCCTTGACGACCGCTCATCTTTCTTTACTTCCTCCAACTTCTTTCATCTCAGGCCAGCTTTTATTTCTTCTCTTCTTATGTTGCTTTCTAACGTCTTGCCTGCAGCTTCTTTTATTGTCACCATGGTAACACAATGCTGTTATTGTCACCATGGTAACACAATGCTGTAATTGTCGCCATGGTAACACAATGCTGTTGTTGTCACCATAATAGCACAATGCTGCTATTGTCACCATGGTAACACGATGCTGTTATCGTCGCCACGGTCACACAACACCGTTATCGTCGCCATGGCAACACAATGCTCTCGTTCATGTCAAGTATTCTTTCTTTAGCAGCTAATTGTTCTTTTTGGAAGCTGCATAAAACTTGTTGTTAGTACGTTTGCCAAATAGGAACCTTTTTGACCTTTAAAGCTCTTCTTCATCTATCTTTGTGTTCCTACACACTCACACACATACACACACACACACACACACACACACACACACACACACACACACACACACACACACACACACACACACACACACACACACACACACACACACACACACACACGTTTACAAGAGCTTTATGAAGAGTGTTGACGAGCTTTGTGTAAATAGTTTTGTACATAAGTCCAAGTAGGAGGACAGCATGATGGAGGGGGGGGGGGGGGGGGGGGTCTGTACTGTAGACTTAAGGACTTTTATGAAAGTGATTTTTTTTTTTTTACAGCCCGGTGGTGTCATGTCTGGGGGGGAGGGGCTTAACGAGGACAATGTTTGTACATGTACATACTTTGAAAAGAATAAAAATTGCTACTTTGAGTATTTGCAGCTCTTCTTTATCTCTAAAGCTCAAATGTGCCTGTTTTTAGATTTTGCATAACCTTTTATGGATGCAAACACTAATAGAACACAAGAGAGGAGAAACACGCTGACAGAAGTTTGCAATGTTTATTACACACAAAGAAAAATGAATAAATCACACCAATGAACAAAAAATATGAAACCATTTCAAAACCAAATAAAGTCAAAGTTTGTTGACCACAATCACAAATTGTGTCAACATATTCATAAAGAACATATTTACCATTATTCATTTTATTTACAGCTCAGATGGCACTTTTTAACCAGCCGATGGTGACATTACCACACAGCATGAGTGACTCTCTGGGTACTTAGTGGTGCCATTCCACTCCTGGGCTTGTTTTTTTAAATACATTTTGCAAAATGATGACTCGATTTAAAATAGGAATTGTGATTCTGGAGAGCTTAAAAAGGTCATTTAAAAAATATATTCTTACAACAAAAAGTTATTTTTCCAAAACTTTTTAAATATATTTAATTTTTTTTTTATGATTTTTGAAAATCATGAATTGATTTAAAATTGGTATGTGTAGTAACTGCGATTCGGACTTGAATTGTATTTAAAAAAAAAAATTAAAAAAATAAAAAATAATTTCAAAAAAAAAAAATATATATATATATATATATATATATATATATATAAACAAGTTTAAAAAAAAAAGATGTATTTAAAAATGTGATTTTAAATATATCTTTGAAAATGACTATTTAAAATAGGAATGCATGATTCAGGTGTTTCTAGATAGCTTTGAAAATGTCATAAAAAAATATTCTTACAACAAAAAGTTATTTTTCCAAAACTTTTTAAATACATTTTAATTTTTTAAAATAATTTTGGAAAATCATAAATTGGTTTAAAATTGGTGTGTGTAGTAATTGCGATTCAGACTTTAATTGTATTTAAAAAAATTATATATATATATATATATATATATATATATATATATATATATATATATATATATATATATATATATATATATATATATATATATGTATATATATATATATATATATATATTTAAGTTTTCTATAAAAATGTGATTTTAAATACATTTTTGAGAATGACTATTTAAAATAGGAATGCATGTTAGGTTTTTCTAGATAGCTTTGAAAATGTCATAAAAAAATATTCTTACAACAAAAAGTTCTTTTTTTCAAAACTTTTTTAATGATTCTTGAAAATCATAAATTGATTTAAAATTGGTATGAGATTGAATTTAGAGCCTGAAAATGTATTTAAAAAAAGTACACATACATATATATATATATATATATATATATATATATATTTAAAACGTTTTTTATTTTAAATCCATCCATCCATTTTTTACCGCTTGTCCCTTTTGGGGTGGCGGGGGGTGCTGGAGCCTATCTCAGCTGCATTCGGGCAAGGAAGGCGGTGTACACCCTGGATAAGGAAGGCGGTGTACACCCTGGACAAGGAAGGCGGTGTACACCCTGGACAAGGAAGGCGGTGTACACCCTGGACAAGGAAGGCGGTGTACACCCTGGACAAATCAATTTTTTAAAATGTAGAACTGGGATGTATAAGAATGTCATGTTTTCCTGCAGCGTCAATACAGCCAGTGAGTGTGCCACACGCTCGCTGGAACCTCACCCCTTCAAAACTGACCTTTATGGACTTATGAAGCAAAATTTAAAGAAAAGAAAAGCTGGAAGCACCAAAGTCCAAATGAGGAAGCAGCAAAGTCTTTGGTCCTCACACAAGTGGTCCAAGCGGCTCGGGTCTCGCTCCTTCTTCCTGAGGCGAGTCTTCCTCTCCGTCCCGCGTCTCCCCCGCCTGGCACGGAAGGTCCTCCTCCTCCGCCGGCCGCAGCAGCTGGCTGAGGGTGGCGATGTAAATCTGCGCCATCTGAAGCGTCTCCGACTTGGAGAGTTTTCTGTGGCTCTCCATCTGGGGCACCACGCTCCTCAGGCGCTCGAACGCCACGTTCAGACCCAGCATCCTCTTCCTCTCCCGGGCGTTGGCCGCCAGTCGCCGCCGTCTATGGGCAAGCTCCAGGGCTGCGCCCGGCGCCTCCACCCGCGGGCCCGGCCACAGCTGCGGGTGGTGCTGATCGGGCGCGGCAAAGGAAGCGAAGAGGCTTCTCCTGGGCGACATGTCCGAGTGTCGCCCGTCCCTGGGAGGCCACGCCTTTAAAGTGGCGGGCGGACAAAGCGTCGGCGGGAGGTCGGCCAGACCTGAAAGGACACACTTCATCAAAAGTGGATTAGAGGCGTGGAGGACAGGAAATGATGGGGTTGCCGCGGTAACCGCCTCGCCCTGGTCGGCGGCCACTCGGAGGACGTTTCAAGTGAGGTCAAAGGTCAGCCACTCCTGGCAGCCTTTTGTCAGCATGACTGACAGGAAGTGACTTCCAACACGCGTGCCAAGACGGCGGGGGTGTGCTTGGCGGCGTGACGGCCAATCAGACGCCTGGATGGTGCCAGCGACGCGCGACCACCACGTGGAAGACCGCAGGGGCTTATTGCCACACATCAGCGGAGGTCAAAGGTCAGCCCTCCTGCGGGGACACGCCCCCGCTTCATTAGAGCCAATAAAACGGCTCGCTGGAAGACGACGCGCATTGAAGATCAAACCTGAGGACCAGCACAAAAGGTCTGAGACCGCTTGACTTTTTGGACCACATTGTCCAATGGCACAAAACTCACCTATTATTATTATTATTATTATTATTATTATTATTATAAAATATTTGATTCAATAAAATGTTATTTATTTAATTTATTTCTGTATTTCACTATTTATGCATTCATTCATTTATTTATGTATTTATTTGATTTATATATCTATAGGCAAATCGCACCACTAGTTATGCGAACATAGTTGTACATGTTGGCTCCAATGACACTAGAATGAGATTACAAAGAGAAACATAGCCAGGACTTGTGATCTCGCCAGAAAGATGTCCAGGCATGGAGTTCTTGTCTCTGGCCCCCTGCCTGCGAGAGGCAATGATGAGAGATATAGCAGATTAGTCTCGCTTAACAAGTGGCTGGCTACCTAGCTTCTGTAGACAACAGGGACTAACGTTTATTGATAACTGGCCCTCTTTCTGGGGCAAACCAGGCTTGCTGATGAGAGACGGCCTTCACCCTAACCAGGAAGGTGCCATCATCCTGTCTAGGAACATAGACTACTGTTTAAGTCTCACTTGACTGACTACACTAGAGCAAGCCCGGTCACAGGCAATTACAGAGTCTGTTAGTCCGGTTGAGGAGTCAGTTAAGCTAGAACTAGCCAGCGCCAGGCTGGATAATCCATGTACGCATAGCAATTCTCTTAGAATAATACACAATTCACATAATGTTTTTTCTGCTGTGTCTGTGTCAGAGGTAGACATGCATTCTACTGAGGTGGTAAATTATGATATGTCCAGTCTATCGCAGCACCAAGCAAACAATCGGAAAATTCCCGTCATATCAATTCCTAGATATGGTCGAAACTATTTAACGTGCACTACGCATAATAAACGCAACATTGTTAATATTGCTACTACGGATAATCTCAACAAAAACTCGTCAAAACAGCCTACTACCTATAATATGGGCTTTTTAAACATAAGATCATTGTCTCCCAAGGCGTTATTAGTTAATGAGGTCATTAGAGACAACAATCTTAACGTCATTGGTCTTAGCGAAACCTGGCTCAAACCAGACGATTTTCTTGCGCTAAATGAGGCATCTCCTCCTAACTATACCAATGCGCATGTTGCCCGTCCTCTTAAAAGGGGAGGGGGTGTCGCACTAATATACAATGAAAACTTTAACCTTACCCCTAACTTAAGTAATAAATATAAATCGTTTGAGGTGCTCACTATGAGGTTTGTCACACCGCTGCCTCTCGACCTGGCTGTTATCTACCGCCCCCCTGGGCCCTATTCGGACTTCATCAGTGAATTCTCAGAGTTTGTTGCTGATCTAGTGACGCACGCCGACAATATAATCATAATGGGGGACTTTAATATCCATATGAATACCCCATCGGACCCTCAGTGCGTGCGTGGCGCTCCAGACTATAATTGATAGCTGTGGTCTTACACAAATAATACATGAACCCACGCATCGCAACGGTAATACAATAGATCTAGTGCTTGTCAGGGGTGTCACCACCTCTAAAGTTATGATACTTCCATATACTAAAGTAATGTCCGATCATTACCTTATAAAATTTGAAGTTTTGACTCATTGTCAACAAGCTAATAATAATAATAACTGCTATAGCGGCCGCAACATTAATGCTGCCACAACGACAACTCTTGCTGACCTACTGCCTTCGGTAATGGCACCATTCCCAAATTATGTGGGCTCTATTGATAACCTCACTAACAACTTTGACGACGCCCTGCGCGACACCATTGATAGTGTAGCACCGCTAAAGCTAAAAAGGGCCCCTAAAAGGCGCACCCCATGGTTTACAGAAGAAATTAGAGTTCATAAATGATCATGTAGAAAGCTGGAACACAAATGGCGCGCGACTAAACTTGAGGTTTTCCATCAAGCATGGTGTGATAGTTTAATAACTTATAAACGCATGCTTACCTTAGCTAAAGCTAAATATTACTCAAATCTCATCCGCCTCAACAAAAACGATCCTAAATTTTTGTTTAGTACAGTAGCATCGCTAACCCAACAAGGGACTCCTCCCAGTAGCTCCACCCACTCGGCAGATGACTTCATGAATTTATTTAATAAGAAAATTGAAGTCATTAGAAAAGAGATTAAAGACAACGCAACCCAGCTACAACTGGGTTCTATTAACACAAATACGACTGTATATACGACGGACACTGCCCTCCAAAATAGTTTCTCTCTCTTTGATGAAATAACATTGGAGGAATTGTTAAAATGTGTAAATGGGATAAAACAAACAACATGTTTACTTGACCCACTTCCTGGGAAACTTATCAAGGAGCTTTTTGTATTATTAGGTCCATCAGTGTTAAATATTATAAACTTATCACTTTCCTCCGGCACTGTTCCCCTAGCATTCAAAAAAGCGGTTATTCATCCTCTACTCAAAAGACCTAACCTCGATCCTGACCTCATGGTAAACTACCGGCCAGTGTCCCACCTTCCGTTTATCTCGAAAATCCTCGAAAAAATTGTCGCACAGCAGCTAAATGAACACTTAGCGTCTAACAATCTAATCTAAACTAAAAACTAAAACAACTCTCTCATTTGAGTCACACATTAAGAGTGTTACTAAAACAACTCTCTCGTTTGAGTCACACATTAAGAGTGTTACTAAAACAACTCTCTCGTTTGAGTCACACATTAAGAGTGTTACTAAAACGGCCTTCTTTCATCTCCGTAATATCGCTAAAATTCGTTCCATTTTGTCCACAAGCGACGCTGAGATCATTATCCATGCGTTCGTTACGTCTCGTCTCGATTACTGTAACGTATTATTTTGGGGTCTCCCTATGTCAGGGGTCGGCAACCTTTACCACTCAAAGAGCCATTTTGGCAAGTTTCACAAATTAAAGAAAATAATGGGAGCCACAAAAAAGAAATTTAAATTTAAAATGAAAAACACTGCATACAAAGCTTAAATTGCTTTGTGTTATGTTAACTAGGGTGAAGTGGCATAAAACACTGAAAGTGATTGTTCCTATAACCCCTTTGTTTCAAATGTTTGTTCCACTTGTGGCGCGGGCATCTTGTCTGACTCACACCATACACAGCCTTCCTTGTCACGTATTCTTCCTTTTCCCGCTTTCCATCCACTAATTCAAACTGATCCAGCAGCGCAATTGAAGATTGTTTTATTTACAATAATCAAGTAACAGAATACTCGGGAAACAAAATAAATGGTAGCTTATATAAAGCTGAGGTCTACAGACAGGCGAGGTCTACAGACAGGTGAGGTCAAAGACGGTATGCTGGTGCCCGACTGTCAATCACGCGCCCAGCGCACTCCTGCCCCTTATAGGCCTGCGTGGGAACTTTTCACCACCTGCAAACGGTGCACACTGACATACACAAATCAATCACTCAAAAATAACAATATAAACATAGATTCAAGTATGGCTCTCTATTTGGCTCCTACACACCGGCCCCTGATTGATCTTTACAGACTCAATCACATTCATTAATTTAATGCAAAAAAAAGGAGCCTATTCCATAATAAACAAACAAAAGGCAAAGCCTTGAGAGAAAATAAAGTATATACATTACGTCCCTTGTGCGTGTCTTGTGGTCTGGTCTCCATGACTGACCAGTCAGCCCTCAGCCTCCAGGACGCGGCACAGCTTGGTGATAGGCCTTTCGATGACTGAAGTCTTTGTTTGGAGCTTGACTGACCGGACTAGGCCTCCTCCATCTGGCCGAGTCTCCAGTATTCTGCCCAATGGCCAGGAGCCCCGTGGGGCTGTGGGGTCGACCACCAGGACCACATCTCCTGGCTGCAGGTTGTTCCTCACTTGGGTCCATTTCTGTCTTTCCTGTTTCCAGCGGCGCCTGACGTAGAGATCCCTTTTCTCGAAGGTGCCAGGGGGAATGATGGGTTGAGTTTTTAGAAGGAGAATGTTGTTTGGGGTCAGCGGCTCTAAGTCCTGTGGATCTGGGGAGACTGTGGAGAGGGGACGACTATTGAGGATTGCCTCTGCCTCGCAAAAGATGGTGTGCAGGCCCTCATCATCAATGATTTGTTGGTGGAGAGTAGAGTTGAGTACCTGTCTGACAGACCTGATGAGCCTCTCCCAGACTCCACCGTGGTGGGAGGCTGCGGGTGGATTGAATGTCCACTGAATTCCCTCAGAGAGAAGGGAGCCTTGGATTTTCCTGTCATCTAGTGAACTCAGGGCCTTTTTGAGCTCAGCTTGAGCTCCCACCAGGTTAGTGCCATTGTCGGATCGAATGTGCTTAACTTGTCCTCTCCTACAGACAAACCTCCTTATAGCATGGATGCATGAGTCAGTATCTAGTGTGTAGGCTACCTCCAAATGCACCGCTCTACTGCTCATACAAGTAAAGAGGGCCCCATACCTTTTGACTAGGCTCCTCCCTCTTTTAACTGTGATTGGGCCAAAGTAGTCTAACCCGACATTAGTAAAGGGAGGGAGGTCAGGGAGGATTCTCTCTTGGGGTAAACTTGCCATTTTTTGCTCTCCTGTTTTTCCTCTCACACGTCGACACACAACACACTTTGAAATCACCTTTCTGGCTGCGGAGTTTCCCTTTACCACCCGGTATTTCTTTCGGAGCTCAGAAAGCATGTGGTTCCTGCCACTGTGTCCAGAGTGTTCGTGAATGTGTCTCAGGATGAGAGTTGAGATATGAGCATCTTTGGGGAGGATACAGGGGTGCTTGGCTTCCTCAGGCATTGCAGATCTATGCAACCTACCCCCTACCCTTAACATGCCTTCATCTAGCATGGGATCTAACCTGCTGATGTTGCTGCTCTTACGAACACTAGATGAAGCCGTTTTGAGTGTTGCCATCTCCACAGGGAATGATTGTCTTTGGACATGGATGATCACTGACTTTTCGGCCTGCGAGACATCTTCCACTGTGAGGCGCTGTCCACCAAGTGTGGACCTGAAAGTTTTGAGTTCCTTGTTCACGTTGTAGCTGTGTGAACGGGTGGCAGTTTGACCTGAGAGGAGTTCCTTTTTCCTTTTAGCAAGCAAGCTTAGAGTGTTCTTCATCTTCAGATACCATGCCACTGCTCTAAGGAGCCTTTTAGAGTTTGAAAAGGAGGAAAGCAGCTGGCTTGTGGGGGTTTCAGTGTTTACCACTGTAGTGAAGATAGTAGTGTTCTTTCTGACTTCTGGGTCATCCGGTAACACTGACTTGGAGCCCAATGCTTCCCGTGCAGGCCAACTTTCCTCTGCTTTCCATAAAAAGTCAGGGGCATGTATCCATCTCCTTTGCTGCATCAATCTGCTGGTACTCAGCCCTCTGGAGGCATCGTCAGCTGGATTGTCCTTACTGCCTACATACCTCCATTGAGACAGCTTTGTTTTGAGGGATACACCTTTGTAGGTGGCTGCACAGTCAAAAACCACCCTGAGTTTCTTCTTTTTGGGGTGGTACACTCTGTGGTGTGGTATGTACCAAACCTTTGTCTGGCTGAGCTCCTGCTCTGGCACCTTCTCAGCATAGTGGCTTTCCAGAATGTCATTGAGAGATGCAACACACTCCTGTTTGAGTTGCTGGTTCCTTTCCATTTTTCTTTTCAGGCTTTGGAGACACTGTTCGGCACTTGGGCGGTTGTTGGGCAGGTTGACCGTGGGCTTTCTGAAGGGTAATTTCAGGCTGTAGTGTCCGTCCTGTAGCACTGCCTCATTGGCTATCTCTAAAAACTGTTTGTCTTCTACTGACAGCTTAGTCTTTTCCTCTGACATTACCTCACTGAACTCCAGGTTATACTGGGAAATTAAAAGCTCCTCCAGATTTGCAACTGAAATACTGTTCACAGTTGCACTCACTGCCTGTCTCTTCTGACCTCTAAATGGCCCGTTAACCACCCATCCCAATAGCGTTCTCACTGCATGTGGACCCCCACCATGGCTATTTATAACCTCCCATGGCTCTAACAGTCTTGGAGCATTTGTGCCTATCAACAGCTCCACCTTTGAACTGATGCTCGGGAGTATAATGTTGCCTAAATATGGCCATGGGGCTATGTCTTCCTGTTTGGGGATGCTGCTTGTAGTGACTGGCATTTCTTTCTGTGTGAAGACAACAGGAAGAGGTAGGAAATGATTGCTGTCCAGTGCAGAAACTTCCAGCCCAGCTACCATGTGAGTTGGGACAGACCTTTTCTGATTCATGGTCCTTAGTAGGATATGGGTCTTTACTCCCTTTACGTTCAACTGGGACATAAGCTGTTCAGAACAGAAGCTAGCGGAGGATCCAGGGTCAAGGAGTGCATAAACTGAGAGGACCTGGCTGCCCTTCCCTGCCTTAACTTTGACTGGGACAATGGACAGAACACTCTCTTGGTCCCCGGCCCCTATATGGCCACATAGCTCTGCTCCTGCACTGCTTACTTCTCTAGAGGGCTTTTCTACCTCTTTCGATACCTTGTCTTTCCTGTCATAATGTAAAACACTTGGGTGAGATTTTTTACACAGTCTACATGTCTGACGACTTGGACAAACAGAACTCATGTGCCCTATTAAAAGACAGGCAAAGCACATGCCCTGGCTCTTTAGGAAACTAAGCTTGTCTCTGTGCTTCTTCTTAATGAACAGTCTACACAACTCTAGTGGGTGTTTGTTTTTACAAAGTGGACAAATGGGCTCTGAGTCAGACTCTGGCTTGGATTCCATTGGGCTAATAGTAATACTCGTGGCAAAACTACTACCAGCTGACTTTGAGTGTTGTGGATTTACAGAGGGTCTAGCGTTAGCCTTTCCTATGGCTGACTGCTCCTGTACCCTTAGCTCTCCAAAGACTGGATGGGCTGCCACACGAGCTTGCTTTTCTATAAAGCTAACCAGGTCTAAAACCCTTACCCTGTGGTTGTGCTCTTCCTGCTGCTCATAAGCGTTGTTGCGCCATTTCTCCTTCAGCTTGAAGGGCAACTTAAACGCAATGTTTCTCATATTGGCCACTGTGTCCAGTTCGTCCATGTACTCCGTCTCCTCCATGGCATTACAGCAGCTCCTGAGGAACATGGCGTACTCCTGCAAGGATTTGGAATCCTCTGCCTTAATTTGAGGCCAGGTCTGGACCTTATCTAGGTAAGCACAGGCAATTTTAAAGTCATGACCAAAGTTCTCTTTTAATAACCTTTTGGCTTTCTGGTAGCCTCTGTCTGGTGACATATATTCACAACTTTTGATTAGCTTTTGAGCATGGCCCTTTGTGTACTGGATGAGAAACTGCAACCTGTCCCTGTCATTGTCCGTTTTACTTTCGACCATGTGTTCAAAGGAATGGATGAATGACTTGTACTCCAAGATTTTTCCATCAAAGAAGGGAACACTTCCTTGTGGGAGGGTGGACAGAAGCTGCTGTTTCACAAGAATCTTAGTCAGTTCATTTTGGGCTTCCAGAATTTTGATCAGCTGATTGTTCTGTGTTGAGCTGGGGGTGGCTTGTTGAGTTTGGAACTGGAAACTGGCAGGTACAGCTTGGTGAACAGGGGCCTGCTGGGGATAGAGACCGGCAGGCTGACAAGGGGCCTGCAGAGGTACAACTGGGACCTGCTGCGGTTGAGTTGGGGCCTGCTGAGGTTGGAAGCTGGCAGGTGGAACTTGGGGTATAGATGCATCGAACAGAGTAGTGGGGAACTGCATCTGAACTCCTTCCTTGGGCCTAACCACTGGGCTTCCCACAGGTGAACCACACCTTGATGGATCAAATGCTACCCCTGTAACCGCTGCTCTCTGATCTGCACCATGCACCTCTAAACCTTCTACTTCCCTCAAGTAGTTAATTTTAGCATTAGCCGCCTCTATTTCTGTTTTTAACTCCAAAGCCTCTCTTTTTTTCCTGCACATTAACTCCTGTTCTTCAATATTATACTTTTCCTGCAACCTCGCTGCCCTGGCTGTCAAAGCAACCTTTTCTGCCTCCGCTCTAATCCGCAATGATGAAGAGGAATTATTGGATGACTGTCCTGAACTGTAGGACTTGACTGATGCCTCCCTGGTTGACACTATGCCTGGGTGACCAGTTAGTTCATGCCTGTATAGGCTGTCCGCTTCCTCTAAATTGTCCTTAAAATTACCAGTTATTAAATCACTGTCTTTAAATATATCAATGTCGTCGGGTGGAGGAGCACAGGTGTGGGTTGAGGGGTTTTCAAGATCTGATATCCATCGGAACACCTCAGCTTCAAAGGCATCTATTAGAGCAATTTTAGGCTGATACCATGTTTGGTCATCAGCCCTTCGCTCGTCTGGCTCTAAACCTTCAGAATATGATCTGTGCAGAGATTTAAACTCCATTAAGAACTCATTAAACTTGCTCATATTTATTTTCACTTCTTTTAAAGCCTCTGCATCCACCATCAAATTGCGCACAATGTTCATTCGCCTTGTTATGTGTGACATTTTGCCTATTCTGGCGGCGCGCACACGAGAAGCCTCCTGCGCAATAGTCGTCATTTCCCCTCCTTCGGTTGAATTATTAGTTGACATTTTCCTCTTTTAATCAACAAAAATCCTTCACTTGGTACATCAAAAAATGTTTACACTTCCAAGTGAATATAAAAGGGTCCAAAAATAGTCTTTATCCTTTTTGGGAATTAAATGTCCGTTCACGGGCCGTCGGGCGCGCGCGCGCAAGCCCGTCACCAAATGTTTGTAATGTAACTTTTAAAAATCATTACGTGGTGATCGCGGTCCCAAAAATAAACATTTCTTGCATGATAATGTCCAGAAAAACTCACTTGATATTACTATAGAGTCCTTTTAACGAATGAGTTTGATGGTTTATCACAAACCTTAATGAAAGAAGTCCTTTGTTCCTGCACCATGCGCTTTGGCCTTGCTTCCTGCTTGGTGCGCAATCCTGTCGGCTGTACTTCCACAGCACGTCTTTGACAACTTGAAGTGGCATAAAACACTGAAAGTGATTGTTCCTATAACCCCTTTGTTTCAAATGTTTGTTCCACTTGTGGCGCGGGCATCTTGTCTGACTCACACCATACACAGCCTTCCTTGTCACGTATTCTTCCTTTTCCCGCTTTCCATCCACTAATTCAAACTGATCCAGCAGCGCAATTGAAGATTGTTTTATTTACAATAATCAAGTAACAGAATACTCGGGAAACAAAATAAATGGTAGCTTATATAAAGCTGAGGTCTACAGACAGGCGAGGTCTACAGACAGGTGAGGTCAAAGACGGTATGCTGGTGCCCGACTGTCAATCACGCGCCCAGCGCACTCCTGCCCCTTATAGGCCTGCGTGGGAACTTTTCACCACCTGCAAACGGTGCACACTGACATACACAAATCAATCACTCAAAAATAACAATATAAACATAGATTCAAGTATGGCTCTCTATTTGGCTCCTACATAGGGGTCTCAGACACACGCACCGGCACGCACCTTAATATGGAAATTTGATGTTAGTGCGGCCCGCGAGTTTTGAATGAATGGCGTTTGATAGCGTCATACTTGTCAATCCTCTCATTATTTCCGGGAGACTCCCGAATATCAGGGCGTGATGACACTGCTTTTGGCGCCCTCTACAGTCTGCCAAAACAGTGTACCTGCTCGACCACATGTAGAATGCAGCTTCAGCTTGCTCACGTAAGTGACAGCAAGGCGTACTACTTCAACAGCCACACAGCTTACACTGACGGTAGCCGTACAAAAACAACTTTAACACTGTTACGTTACAAATATGCGCCACACTTTAAACCCACACCAAAAAAGAATGACAAACACATTTCTGGAGAACATCTGCACTGTAACACAACATAAACACAACACAACAAATACCCAGAATCCCATGCAGCCCTAACTCTTCCGCTCAACCGACGCACGGAGGGGGGGAGGGTTGATGTGTGGGGGGGGTTTGGTGGTAGCGGGGGTGTATAATCTAGACCGGAAGAGTTAGGGCTGCATGGGGTTCTGGGTATTGGTTGTGTTGTGTTACACTACCGTCAGTGTAAGCTGTGTGGCTGATGAGTAAGTATGCTTTGCTGTCTCCTACGTGTGCAAGTAAAAGCTACATGCAACATGTGGCCGGGCTGGCACGCTGTTAGTAAATGCTATAGAGCACAATTACTGCAGTGCATTTAGGGCATGCCCTTTATTTAGTAATTAGAGTGAAAATAGGATTATAATTGTCCTTGGAGATTTCTTAGACAGGCACTGAGATCCACAAGTCTCCTGAGAAAATCGGGGGGTCGGCAAGTATGCAGCTGAGCCGCATCAGAGTGGTCAAAGAGCCGCATGCGGCTCCGGAGCCGCGGGTTGCCGACCCCTGCCCTATGTCTAGCATTAAAAGATTACAGTTGGTACAAAATGCGGCTGCTAGACTTTTGACAAAAACAAGAAAGTTTGATCATATTACGCCTATACTGTACATATATACATATATATATACCTATACTGTACATATATACATATATATATACCTATACTGGCTCACCTGCACTGGCTTCCTGTGCACTTAAGATGTGACTTTAAAGTTTTACTACTTACGTATAAAATACTACACGGTCTAGCTCCTGCCTATCTTGCTGATTGTATTGTACCATATGTCCCGGCAAGAAATCTGCCTTCAAAGAACTCCGGCTTATTAGTGATTCCCAGAGCCAAAAAAAGTCTGCGGGCTATAGAGCGTTTTCTATTGGGGCTCCAGTACTCTGGAATGCCCTCCCGGTAAAAGTTAGAGATGCTACCTCAGTAGAAGCATTTAAGTCTCATCTTAAAACTCATTTGTATACTCTAGCCTTTAAATAGACCCCCCCTTTTTAGACCAGTTGATCTGCCGTTTCTTTTCTTTTCTCCTCTGCTCCCCTCTCCCTTGTGGAGGGGGAGTTGCATAGGTCCGGTGGCCATGGATGAAGTGCTGGCTGTCCAGAGTCGGGACCCCGGGTGGACCACTAGCCTGTGCATCGGTTGGGGACATCTCTGCGCTGCTGACCCGTCTCCGCTCGGGATGGTTTCCTGCTGGTCCCACTACGGACTGGACTCTCGCTGATGTGTTGGATCCACTGTGGACTGGACTTTCACAATATTATGTCAGACCCACTCAACATCCATTGCTTTCGGTCTCCCCTAGAGGGGGGGGGGGGGGTTACCCACATATGCGGTCCTCTCCAAGGTTTCTCATAGTCATTCACATCGACGTCCCACTGGGGTGAGTTTTTCCTTGCTCGTATGTGGGCTCTGTACCGAGGATGTCGTTGTGGCTTGTGCAGCCCTTTGAGACACTTGTGATTTAGGGCTATATAAATAAACATTGATTGATTGATTGATGATATTTGTGTATTTCATTTTATTTATGCATTCATTCATATTGTATTTATGTATTTATTCATTTGTGTTATATGTTTATTCATTTTATGTGTTCGATTTTTTTATTAATATATTACATTATTTATATAATCATTTGTTCATTTATTTTATTTATACATTTATTGTTTATATATTTATTCATTCATATATTTTATGTATGTATTTATATATATATATTTTTATTTTATTTTTTCAATCTATTATTCATTGATTGATTGATTGATATTGTATTCATGTATATATATATTTATGTATTTATTTTATATATTCACTTTATATATTTGTGTATTCATTTGTTTTTATGTATTTATTCATTTCATGTATTCGTTTATTTTATATATATATATTTATATATATATATATATACACAATTATATATTCTTTTATTCATTATTTAATTTAATTTATATATTTGTTTATATGTTTATTTTAGTTATGTATTTATTAATTTTATGTATTATTTTTTATGTTCATGTATTTCATTGTATTTATGCATTCATTCATATAATTTATTTATTCATTAGTGTTATATATTCATTTTGTGTTTTTTTATTTTATTTATATATTACATTATTTATATGGTCATTTATTTTATTTAGATATTTATTTGTTTTCATATTTATTTTATTTCTGTCTTTATTAATGTATTTTATGTATGTATTTATTTATACATCTATTAATTGTATTTATTCAATTGTATTTACATATATGATTTATGCATTTATTCATTTAGTTTATTCGTTGGTTTTAGTTAAATACTCAATCATGTTATTTATTGATGTATTAATTAATTAATTTATTTTATTCGTTCATTTATTTTATTTATATATTTATTTATTTATTAATTTGTTTTATTTATATACTTATTCGTTGTATTTATTTGATTTATGTATTCATTTATTGATGTATTTATTCATTTTATTTATGTTCTTCATTTATTTTATTCATGTATTTCGTCATTTATTTTGTTTGTTCATTTTATCTATTCAATTATTGTATATATATATATGTGTGTTGATTTATGTATTCATTAATTTAATTTTATTTTATTAATTTATTTGTATTCATTAATATTTCCAACACTAGGAAGCACATCATTGATGAGTTTGTTTGTATCTCTTCTCCTCAAAAGTAAAAATAACATAATCATAATAACAATTATGTCATATTGATAAATCATACATTTGCTCTAATATGCAGAAATAAAAAATAAATATAAATATAAATAAAAGTTAGCTCAGGTGCTTCCTGTATCATCCATCCTCCTTGAGATGTTCCACAGCTCCATTGCACTACACCTCCATCTGGAAAGGACTCACACCTGACAACAATGAAGTCCTGAAGTCCAAGGACTCAGAGAGAGAGAGACAGAGAGAGAGAGACAGAGAGAGAGAGAGAGAGAGAGACAGAGAGAGAGAGAGAGAGAGAGCGAGCGCTATGGTTGAGCATGACTCCCCCTGCTGGCCACAAGCGCTCATTTTACAACTTTCACACAAAAGAGGATTTATTTTAATTTGTTTTACAGCGAAGAAAACACACACACACACACACACACACACACACACACACACACACACACACACACACACACACACACACACACACACACACACACACACACACACACACACACACACACACACACACACACACACACACACACACGCACACACACACACACACAGTGTGTGTGTGTGTGTTTTCTTCGCTCTAAAACAAATCAAACTAAATCCTCTTTTGTGTGAATGTTGTGAAATGAAATGAGCGCTTGTGGCCAGCAGGGGGAGTCATGCTCCACCATAGCGCTCTCTCTCTCTCTCTGTCTCTCTCTCTCTCTCTCTCTGTCTCTCTCTCTCTGTCATCATCACCATCATCCTCTTCATCACCATTCATCATCATCATCATCCTCATACTCATTGTCATCGTCATCCTCCTAATCCTTATCTTCCTCTTCATCAACATCCTCATTTTTTACATCATCATCATCAACATTCTCATCCTTATTCTCATCACCATCATTCTCCTCATCCTAATCCTTATCATCATCATCATCCTCTTCATCCTCATCCTCATCCTTGTCATCCTCTTCATCAACATCATCCTCTTCATCATCATCATCCTCATCATCCCTCATCCTCATCATCCTCATCCTCATCCTCTTCATCATCATCCTCATCACCATTATCCTCTTCATCATCATCATCATCATCCTCATCACCACATCCTCTTCATCATCATCCTCATCATCATCGTCATCCTCCTCATCACCATCATCATCTTCATCATCATCATCTTCATCACCAGCATCCTCTTCATCATCATCCTCATTTTTTTACATCATCATCATCAACATTCTCATCCTTATCATTCTCATCATCATCATTATCATCATCGTCCTCATCATCATCATCATCATTATCATCATCATTCTCACCCTCATCATCCTCCTCTTCATCATCATCCTCATCATCATTGTCATCATCCTCATCACCATCATTCTCCTTTTCATCATCATCATCATCATCATCCTCATCCTTATCATCCTCTTCATCACCATCATCCTCTTCATCATCATCCTCATCATCCCTTATCATCGTCATCATCATCCTCATCCTTATCATCTTCATCCTCTTCATCATCATCCTCATCATCGTTATCCTCATCATCATCATCATCTTCAGCCCTACCCTCCTCATCCTTATCATTATCATCATCCTCATTATCATCCTCATCCTCATCACATCACCCTCATCCTCATCATCCTCATCATCCTCATCATTATCATCATCATCATCACCATCATCCTCATCACCCAACATCATCATCATCCTCATCCTCATCATCAACACCCTCATCCTCATCATCATCATCATCATCACCATAGTCATCGTCATTCTCAGCACCATCATCCTCATCCTTATCATCCTCACCACCACCATCATCACTATCCTCATCCTCATCATCACCCTCATCATCGTTGTCATCATCATCATCATTATCTTCATCATTATTCTCATCCTCATAATTATCATGATCATCACTATCCTCCTCCTCCTCCTCATTCTCATCATTTTGATCATCATCATCATCATCCTCACCCTCATCTTCATCCTCACATCCTCATTCTCATCATCCTCTTCCTCATCATGCATGAGAACATGGGAAAACATGAGTAACTTCTGTCAGTGACACAAAGACATCTCATTAGTCAAATAATGATATAAAGTCATAATTAGTGGTGTTGTAAATCAATGTTTTAGTGGATGAAGATGAAAGATGAGATGAGAAGGAAGACTTTCTCATGTTCCGTCATAAAATGAGAAGAACTCAGTTGTTCGTTAGCTAACCTTGACCAAACAATTAAAGACATTTCTCATCATTTTAGCACCAAGAAATATCCTTTAATTGTAAGCTCAGGTGTTAGCGCTCAGGTGTTAGCGCTCAGGTGTTAGCGCTCAGGTGTTAGCGCTCAGGTGTTAGCGCTCAGGTGTTAGCGCTCAGGTGTTAGCGCTCAGGAGTTAGCGCTCAGGAGTTAGCGCTCAGGTGTTAGCGCTCAGGAGTTAGCACTCAGGTGTTAGCGCTCAGGTGTTAGCGCTCAGGTGTTAGCGCTCAGGTGTTAGCGCTCAGGTGTTAGCGCTGGTCCTCAGGCTCCACAGTGAGAAGATGACATGAGAAGTGCCCCTCCCTCACCTGAGAGTCCACCTTTTTGTCCTCTATGGACACTTAGACTCCTCCCACCTTTTAGGCATCCAGCAGAGGGGCGTGTCCTTCTTCCTGTTTCCCGCCAACCTTCAACTCCTATCCTTCCTTCCTTGCTTCCTTCCTTCCTTCCTTCCGTCCTTCCTTCCTTCCTTCCTTGGCTCTCAGTAGCAGAGAGAAGCTCTGCAGTCCCATCATGGGGGGAGAGAGAGAGAGAGAGAGAGAGAGAGAGAGCGAGAGAGAGAGAGAGAGAGAGAGACAGAGAAGAGGGAGGGAGGGAGGGAGGGAGGGAGGAGAGAGGGTAAGAGAGGGAGAGAGAGAAAGTGAGAGAAGAGGGAGGGAGGAGAGAGAGGGAGGGAGAGAGAGAGGAGAGAGAGAGAGAGAGGGAGGGAGGAGAGAGAGAGGGAGGGAGAGAGAGAGGAGAGAGAGAGAGAGAGAGGGAGGGAGGGAGGAGAGAGAGAGAGGGAGAATGTGTCTCCTCCTCCGCAGTCATCAGTGTTTTGTGTCAGACTAGAAGTCAGAGTGAGAGCTCGTGGACACCATCTTTGTCTTCTTCTTCTTCTTCTTTTCCTCGGCGCTCGTCCATCCTGCAGCAACACTTTCACTTTCTCTTTCTCTTTCACTTTCTCTTTCTCTTTCACTTTCTCTTTCTCTTTCTCCTTCTCTTCTGTTCTCTTCTCTTCTCTTCTCCGCGGCTGCCGTTCGTCCGGGACTTGGAGGACGACACACACACACACACACACACACACACACACACACACACACACACACACACACACACACACACACACACACACACACACACACACACACACACACACACACACACACACACACACACACACACACACACACACACACACACACCGACAGGCGTGCGGGCGCGTGCACGCGGACATGAAGCTGCCGTGCGTGTTGCTCCTGTGGATATTGCAGTGCAACAACGTGCACGCGGACTCCATCATTCACATCGGTAAGACGGCGGGGTGTGTGTGTGTGTGTGTGTGTGTGTGTGTGTGTGTGTGTGTGTGTGTGTGTGTGTGTGTGTGTGTGTGTGTGTGTGTGTGTGTGTGTGTGTGTGTGTGTGTGTGTGTGTGTGTGTGTGTGTGTGTGTGTGTGTGTGTGTGTGTGTGTTTGTGTGTGTGTGTGTGTGTGTGTGTGTGTGTGTGTGTGTTTGTGTGTGTGTGTGTGTGTGTGTGTGACAGAAGACAAGCTGTTGCTGAGAAGCAAGTGTTGGTGCTGAGCAGCCATGACACACACAAGTCAACTTGCAGCAGGACGTGTGGGACATCACAATGAGGAGCAACAAGCACCTCTTTGTTCATCCTCTACATGCACCTCATGCACCTCATGTACCACCTCATGTACCACCTCATGTACATCCTCATGTACCTCCTCATGTACCACCTCAAGTACATCCTCATGTACCACCTCATGCACCACCTCATGCACCTCATGCAACACCTCATGTACCACCTCATGTGCCTCCTCATGTGCCTCCTCATGTACCTCCTCATGTACATCCTCATGTACCTCCTCATGTACCACCTCATGTACCTCCTCATGTACCACCTCATGCACCACCTCATGCACCTCATGCAACACCTCTTGCAACACCTCATGTACCACCTCATGTGCCTCCTCATGTACCTCCTCATGTACATCCTCATGGACCACCTCATGCACCACCTCATGTACCTCATTCACCACCTCATGTACCACCTCATGTACATCCTCATGTACCACCTCATGTACCTAATTCACCACCTCATGTACCTCCTCATGTACCACCTCATGTACCTCCTCATGTACATCCTCATGTACCACCTCATGTACCTCCTGCACCTCATGTACCACCTGATATACCACTTAATGCAGCTACTCATGCACCACCTCATGTACCACCTCATGTACCACCTCATGTACCACTTAATGCAGCATCTCATACACCACCTCATGTACCTCATTCACCACCTCATGCACCACCTCATGCACCTCATTCACCACCTCATGCACCACCTCATGCACCACCTCATGCACCTCCTCATGTACCTCATCATGTACCACTTCATGCAGCACCTCATGCACCACCTCATGTACCACCTCATGTACCACCTCATGTACCACTTCATGCAGCACCTCATGCACCACCTCATGTACCAGCTCATGTACCAGCTCATGTACCAGCTCATGCACCACCTCATGTAGCACCCCATGTAGCACCTCATGTACCACCTCCTGCACCATCTTACGTAGCACCTCATGTAGCACCTCATGTACCACCTCATGCACCTCCTCATGCAGCAGGTCTAAGTGGACCTCATGCACCACCTCACGCGCCACCTCATGTAGCAGGTCTACATGGACTTCATGCAGCAGGTCTACATGGACCTCATGCAGGACCTCATTCAGGAGTCTACATAAACTTCATACAGGACTTCATGTACCACCTCCTGCACCATCTTACGTAGCACCTCATGTACCACCTCATGCACCTCCTCATGCAGCAGGTCTAAGTGGACCTCATGCACCACCTCATGCGCCACCTCATGTAGCAGGTGTACATGGACTTCATGCAGCAGGTCTACATGGACCTCATGCAGGACCTCATTCAGGAGTCTATATGAACTTCCTACAGGACCTCATGCAAGACCTCATGCAGCAAATCTACATGAACTTCATGCAGGACCTCATGCAGCAGGTCTACATGAACCTCATATAAGACCTCATGCAGCAGGTCTACATGAACTTCATATAAGACCTCATGCAGGACCTCATGCAGGACCTCATGCAGCAGGTCTACATGGACCTCATATAAGACCTCAGGCAGAACCTCATGCAGCAGGTCTACATGGACCCCGCATAAGACCTCATGCAGAACCTCATGCAGCAGGTCTACATGAACTTCATACAGGACTTCATGCACCACCTCATGCAGCAAGTCTACATGGACCTCATGCAGGACCTCATGCAGCAGGTCTACTTGGCCCTCATACAGGACCTCATGCAGCAGGTCTACTTGGCCCTCATACAGGACCTCATGCAGCAGGTCTACTTGGCCCTCATACAGGACCTCATGCAGCAGGTCTACTTGGACCTCATACAGGACCTCATGCAGCAGGTGTACTGGACCGCTGGTTCTGGTTCTCACTCATTTCTGTAACTAGAACCTCCAGAACTTTTTGGACCTTAGCAGAACTTTCATGGCTCTGGACCAGGACCTCATGTCATTGTCAGATGATAAGTTATGAGAAGAGCATGAGACAGAAGCAGAAGTGTATTTTGTTCAATGAGCGCTCAGGTGTTAGCGCTCAGAAGTTACATCATCTCATTGTCTCATCACCTCATCATTGTCTCATCACCTCATTGTCTCATCATCTCATTGTCTCATCACCTCATCATTGTCTCATCACCTCATTGTCTCATCATCTCATTGTCTCATCACCTCATTGTCTCATCATCTCATTGTCTCATCACCTCATTGTCTCATCACCTCATTGTCTCATCACCTCATTGTCTCATCATCTCATTGTCTCATCACCTCATTGTCTCATCATCTCATTGTCTCATCACCTCATTGTCTCATCACCTCATTGTCTCATCATCTCATTGTCTCATCACCTCATCATTGTCTCATCACCTCATTGTCTCATCATCTCATTGTCTCATCACCTCATCATTGTCTCATCACCTCATTGTCTCATCATCTCATTGTCTCATCACCTCATTGTCTCATCATCTCATTGTCTCATCACCTCATTGTCTCATCACCTCATTGTCTCATCACCTCATTGTCTCATCATCTCATTGTCTCATCACCTCATTGTCTCATCACCTCATTGTCTCATCATCTCATTGTCTCATCATCTCATTGTCTCATCACCTCAGTGTCTCATCACGTCGCTGTCTCTTCACCTCATTGTCTCATCACATCATTGTCTCATCATGTCATTGTGTAATCACCTCATTGTCTCATCATCTCATTGTCTCATCACTTCATCACCTCATTGTTTCATCACCTCATTGTCTCATCACGTCGCTGTCTCTTCACCTCATTGTCTCATCACATCATTGTCTCATCATGTCATTGTGTAATCACCTCATTGTCTCATCATCTCATTGTCTCATCACCTCTGTGTCTCATCACCTCATTGTCTCATCACCTCATTGTCTCATCACGTCATTGTCTCATCACCTCATTGTATCATCACCTTGTTGTCTCATCACATGACATGCAGTTATGATGTTATTATATATCATTTCATCACCTCATTGTCTCATCACTTCATTGTCTCACCACTTCATCACCTCATTGTCTCATCACCTCAGTGTCTCATCACCTCATTGTATTGTCACCTTATTGTCTCATCACATGACATGCAGCTATGATGTTATGTTATCATGTATCATATTATCACCTCATTGTCTCATCACTTCATCACCTCATTGTCTCATCACCTCAGTGTCTCATCACGTCATTGTCTCATCACCTCATTGTATTGTCACCTTATTGTCTCATCACATGACATGCAGCTATGATGTTATGTTATCATGTATCATACCATCACCTCATTGTCTCATCACTTCATCACCTCATTGTCTCATCACTTCATCACCTCATTGTCTCATCACCTCAGTGTCTCAATTTGTCATTGTCTCATCACCTCATTGTCTCATCACATGACATCCAGCTATGATGTTATGTTATCATATATCATGTCATCACATTATTGTCTCATCACTTCATCACTTCATTGTCTCATCACTTCATCACCTCATTGTCTCATCACATGACATCCAGCTATGATGTTATGTTATCATATATCATGTCATCACTTCATTGTCTCATCACTTCATCACCTCATTGTCTCATCACATGACATGCAGCTATGAGGGTATGTTCCTGAGGTTAGTTTATGCTGGCTAAAATAAGCTGAGCTATGCTATGCTAGGCTATGCTATGCTATGCTATGCTATGCTAGGCCATGCTATGCTGTGCTAGGCTAGGCCATGCTATGCTAGGCCATGCTATGCTATGCTAGGCTAGGCCATGCTATGCTATGCTAGGCTAGGCCATGCTATGCTATGCTAGGCTAATGGCAGAGTGAAGTCAAAGATGGTGAATTGTGAGACGCTGCAGCTGCTGTTCTTGCTGAGTATTGAAATGTCTGCTAAGCGGAGTGTTGAATAAATAATGATGTTTTCCTGCCTTCACTTCTCATGACTGCACATGAGGTCTGAGGGTGATGACACACATTTGACAACTGCTGTGTTCAACCAACGTAAAAGTGAAACCCCACTAAAATGTGCTGATGATTGACACGTGACCCACTAGAAACATCTCCACCAATCATAGAGCCGCGTGCAGTGATTGACAGGTGGGAGGACCAATGGAAACATGAACATGATGAAGTGTGTTGATACAATGGAGGCGATGACTTGAGGTCATGAGGATGTTCCTATTGATTGATTGATTGATTGATTGAGACGTGTATTAGTAGATTGCACAGTACAGTACATCTTCCCTACAATTGACCACTAAATGGTAACACCCCAATAAGTTGTTCCACTTGTTTAAGTCCACGTTGATCAATTCATGCTAACTCAACAGTACAAGTTCAGGTAAAACGGTGCTGATTCAAACTAGCTACAAACTACCTCAAACTAGTTAACTAGAGACAAAGTACTTCAATCTAGCTAAATAGCCACAAAGTACCTCAAACTAGCGACAAAGTACCTCAAACCTGCTAACTAGCAACAAAGTACTATGAAGTAGGTAACAAGCAACAAGCTAGCTAGCTAGCAAGAAAGTACCTCCCACCCATAGACATGTTCTAAGGGTACGCAGCATGGAGCGCTACTGCCTACTGGCGCTGACGAGACGCGGGGCCGCCATCTTGGAGTGGTGATCAGTGCAATTCATTTGGCAGGAGCAACGAACTGTCAGCGCATTTCATTCATCTTACCTCACTGAATACCACTTATTAGCACGCGCTTTTTTCTCATACGTGTAGCTATGATGAAGGACACATGTTTTATTATTCATAGTTTGCTTAACAGTAATAGAATATTCTTATATGCTATAAGTGACCAGTTTAGGCTGCTCGCCTGCTCCTCATCACCACTTCAAGATGGCGGCCCAATTTCTCACGTCACAGCAGCCAATGCTGCGTCTACTTATAAGATGTCTATGCCTCAAACTAACCAACTAGCAACAGTTACCTCAAACTAGCTAACTCGCAACAATTACCTCCATCTAGCTAACTATCAACAAAGCACATCCAACTAGTTAACTAGCTACAGACTACATCAAACTAGCTAGCTAGCAACAAAGTACATCAAGCTAGCTAAATAGCTAGAAAGTACCTCTAACTAGCTAGAAAGTACCTATAACTCGCTAGAAAGTACCTCAAACTAGCAACAAAGTACCTCTAACTATCTTGAAAGTAGCTGTAACTAGCTAGAAAGTAGCTAAAGCCCTGGGTGTGTGTGTGTGTGTGGTGCAGGTGCCATATTTGTAACTAACTAGGAAGTAGCTAGAAAGTAGCTAAGTCCTGCATGTGTGTGTGTGTGTGGTGCAGGTGCCATATTTGTAACTAGCTAGGAAGGAGCTAGAAAGTAGCTAAGGCCCTGTGTGTGTGGTGCAGGTGCCATATTAGTAACTAGCTAGGAAGTAGCTAGAAAGTAGCTAAGGCCCTGTGTGTGTGTGTGTGTGTGGTGCAGGTGCCATATTTGTAACTAGCTAGGAAGTAGCTAGAAAGTAGCTAAGTCCTGCATGTGTGTGTGTGGTGCAGGTGCCATATTTGTAACTAACTAGGAAGTAGCTAGAAAGTAGCTAAGTCCTGCGTGTGTGTGTGTGTGGTGCAGGTGCCATATTTGTAACTAACTAGGAAGTAGCTAGAAAGTAGCTAAGTCCTGCATGTGTGTGTGTGGTGCAGGTGCCATATTTGTAACTAGCTAGGAAGTAGCTAGAAAGTAGCTAAGTCCTGCATGTGTGTGTGTGGTGCAGGTGCCATATTTGTAACTAACTAGGAAGTAGCTAGAAAGTAGCTAAGTCCTGCATGTGTGTGTGTGTGTGTGGTGCAGGTGCCATATTTGTAACTAGCTAGGAAGTAGCTAGAAAGTAGCTAAGTCCTGCATGTGTGTGTGTGGTGCAGGTGCCATATTTGTAACTAACTAGGAAGTAGCTAGAAAGTAGCTAAGTCCTGCGTGTGTGTGTGTGTGGTGCAGGTGCCATATTTGTAACTAACTAGGAAGTAGCTAGAAAGTAGCTAAGTCCTGCGTGTGTGTGTGTGTGGTGCAGGTGCCATATTTGTAACTAACTAGGAAGTAGCTAGAAAGTAGCTAAGTCCTGCATGTGTGTGTGTGGTGCAGGTGCCATATTTGTAACTAACTAGGAAGTAGCTAGAAAGTAGCTAAGTCCTGCATGTGTGTGTGTGGTGCAGGTGCCATATTTGTAACTAACTAGGAAGTAGCTAGAAAGTATCTAAGTCCTGCGTGTGTGTGTGTGTGGTGCAGGTGCCATATTTGTAACTAACTAGGAAGTAGCTAGAAAGTAGCTAAGTCCTGTGTGTGTGGTGCAGGTGCCATATTTGAGGAGAGCGGGGCGAGGGACGAGGAAGTGTTCCAGCTGGCCGTGTCAGACTTGAGTCTGAGTGATGACGTCCTGCAGAGTGAGAAGATCACACACTCCATCAAACTCATCCAGCCTGACAATCCCTTCCAGGCCGTGCAGGAAGGTAAGAACCTGGATCCTGTCCCGAGTCCGCTTTTGGGGCAGAGTCCGCTTTTGGTGCTCATTCTGGTTTTGGTGCTCATTCTGGTTTTGGTGCTCATTCTGGTTTTGGTGCTCATTCTGGTTTTGGTTCTAAGTCTGCTCTTGGTTCTGACTTTGGTTTGAATGTGGTTTTGGTGCCTCCAGCTGAGGTCAGCTTTAAATGTGAGAAGCTAGCAAGCCTGATGATGATGATGATGATGATGATGATGATGATGATGTTGCCATGGTGACAGTTGATGAAGGTGATATTGATTGAAAAGAACATGGCCACTTCATTAGGTACACTTACAGCTTAGAAGACTTTACAGCTGCAGTGCAAATATATCATTGAAATATTACAATGTTCAGTACAGATATACAGTATATCATTTAAATAGTACACTAATTAGTAGAGATATGTATAATTTAAATAGTACAATATTTAGTACAAATACTATATATATAAATTGAATATTACAATATTTAGTACAGATATATATATATATATAATTTAAGTATTACAATATTTAGTACACATATATAATTTTAATATTACACTAATTAGTACAGATGTATATAATTTTATTATTACAGTAATTATTACAGATGCATATAATTGAAATAGTACACTAATTAGTACAGATATAATTTAAATATTACACTAATTAGTACAGACATAGATAATTTAAATATTACACTAATTAGTACAGAAGCTTAAGATTGAAATATTACACTAATTAGTACAGATATAAATAATTTAAATATTACACTAACTAGTACAGATATATATAATTTAAATATTACACTAATTAGTACATATATAATTAAAATAGTACTGTAGTTAGTACAGATATATATAATTTAAATATTACACTAACTAAAACAGACATATATAATTTAAATATGACACTAATTAGTACAGATATATATCATTAAAATATTACACTAATTAGTACAGATATAATTTAAATATTACACTAATTAGTACAGATATAAATAATTTAAATATTACACTAACTAGTACAGATATATATAATTTAAATATTACACTAATTAGTACATATATAATTAAAATAGTACTGTAGATAGTACAGATATATATAATTTAAATATTACACTAACTAAAACAGACATATATAATTTAAATATGACACTAATTAGTACAGATATATATCATTAAAATATTACACTAATTAGTACAGATATAATTTAAATATTACACTAATTAGTACAGACATATATAATTTAAATATTACACTAACTAGTACAGACATATATCATTTAAATATTACACCAATTAGTACATATATAATTAAAATATTACTGTAGTTAGTACAGATATATATAATTAAAATATTACACTAATTAGTACAGATATAATTAAAATATTACACTAATTAGTACAGACATATATAATTTAAATTATACACTAACTAAAACAGACATATATAATTAAAATATTACACTAATTAGTACAGATATAATGTAAATATTACACTAATTAGTACAGACATATATAATTTAAATATTACACTAACTAAAGCAGACATGTATAATTTTAATATTACACTAATTAGTACAGATGTAATTAAAATATTACACTAATTAGTACAGACATACATAATTTAAATACTACAATAATTAGTACAGATATAATTTAAATATTACACTAACTAGTACAGACATATATCATTTAAATATTACACTAATTAGTACAGATATAATTGAAATATTACACTAATTAGTACAGACATATATAATTTAAATATTACACTAATTAGTACAGATATAATTGAAATATGACACTAATTAGTACATATATAATTTAAATATTACACTAATTAGTACAGATATCATTTAAATACTACAATAATTAGTACAGAAATAATTGAAATATGACACTAATTAGTACAGATATATATAATTGAAATATGACACTAATTAGTACAGATATATATAATTGAAATATGACACTAATTAGAGGTGTATGATTGATTGTATTGTGTTGTGTTTATTGAACAAAGTGGGGTCATCACTTTATAACAACGGCAGTGTTTGATGAAGGTGCTCGTTAACGGCGAGACAAACGAGGTTAATTATCTGGCCACGACCGTCTGACTGGCCCTAATTAGCGTCCAATTAGAGCACAAATGAAAGGTTCATCTTCCTGCTGGAGGAAAACAAGTTGACCTCGTGACCTTTTGGAGAAGAGTTTTATTGCAGGAGACTTTTTGTGCTTTTATGACCTTTTTGCTGATTATATATTATTATTATATTATATTATATTATGTTATATTATATTATATTATATTATATTATTATTTGTATTATCCATTTTGGTGATTATCTATTATTATTATTTGTATTATCCATTTTGGAGATTATCTATTATTATTATTATTTGTATTATCCATTTTAGAGATGATCTATTATTGTTATTTATATTATCCTTTTTGCTGATTATCTATTGTTATTATTTGTATTATCCATTTTGGTGATGATCTATTATTATTATTTGTATTATCCATTTTGGAGATTATCTATTATTATTATTTGTATTATCCATTTTGGAGATTATCTATTATTATTATTTGTATTATCCATTTTGGTGATTATCTATTATTATTATTTGTATTATCCATTTTGGTGATTATCTATTATTATTATTTGTATTATCCATTTTGGAGATTATCTATTATTATTATTTGTATTATCCATTTTGGTGATTATCTATTATTATTATTTGTATTATCCATTTTGCTGATTATCTATTATTATTATTTGTATTATCCATTTTGGAGATTATCTATTATTATTATTTGTATTATCCATTTTGGTGATTATCTATTATTATTATTTGTATTATCCATTTTGGAGATGATCTATTATTATTATTTGTATTATCCATATATGCTAGGAAATTACCCAGAGTGCTTTGCATCGCCAATCTTCACCACTTCATTATTTATATTTATATTTCATTTCAAAATGAGATAACTTTATTTGTTATTGTTGTTCCATCTTGGTTTGTTATCACGTCTCCTGTTGCGCCCTAAAAGTGTTAACACTGTAAGTCATGTGCTAGCTACGCTGCGAGGTGCATCTTAGTCGGAGCTTTCGTCGACACATTTGGAGGCAGGTGCTGCATTGCTCTTCCATTTTCAGCTTTCAACCGGCGGTAGAAGTGTCGTTCCGTCCTCCGGCCATCCATAGCGTTTCTGCTCGAAAGGATTCTTCATTCCCTCCGAGCAACGTTTGCAAGTTTTGCAACGCAACTAAAACAATTCTTACTCACTAAGTGTTTTCAGGCATATTTTTGTCCCCGTGGGGCTGCGGGTGGAGAAAGACGGCCGCAGGCGCTCACGCGGTGTTAGCACGTTAGCACGTTAGCACGCTGAAGTCTTCCGGCAGACCATCGCAAGTTGAGAACCGGGGAGAGGAAAGATGAAATCTATCCACAAGGACGCACACAGCAAGCCCCGGGCACACACACACACACACACACACACACACACACACACACACACACACACACACACACACACACACACACACACACACACACACACACACACACACACACACACACACACACACACACACACACACACACACACACACACACACACACACACACACACACACACAGACACACACACACACACACACGCACACACACACACACACACACACACGCACACACACACACACACACACACTGGCTGGTGACGTGAGTTTTGTTGACTGTCTGATCTTCCTCTGCTGCCACTTGAATTTATTTCCCTCTTCACATCAGTCTGCTGTGCTTTTATTCCGCTTTCATTCCCCCCAAATTCACTTCCTGCCGCTAACGACGCGGTGGACACCTCATTAGGCACCCCACTTAACGAGCAACAATAACTGTCGGCCCGTCACCATGACAACAGACAACAGAAGAGTGCGTGTGAGGGAACCAAACGAGGTCACTTCCTGTCCAAACAAGGGCAAATGCGCAGTGACAGGTGTCCACGGCGATGAAACCCCGCCTACTTTTCGCCGCAGAATACCGCAGAAGCGATGACATCCCGCGGCTAACGTGCACACGGTGTGTGCGTCCGGCGTGGGACGCACACCCGCGGGATGGCGAGCAAGCAAACTTTAAAAGGCTCCTTTTCTCAATGGAGTTTGCAGACACTGTTTGGAAACAATTAAGGTATGTAAATAAACATTTCTGTGTAAACTACGTCTATATCTGCAACTTATAGTCCGGTGCGGCTAATATATGGAATATTAGTGGGTGTGGCTTATATACAGGTGTGCTCTATAGTCCAGAAAATAGGGTACATGTCAATGAGACAGTTGATGTACAATGCAATATTCTTGGATGGGTGTATAGTCCTTAGGAATAGGGACACACATAATAATAATAATAATAGTAACATGGAGCATAGCCACCCCTGATTGGAGAGCTAGCTTGCGCAGCTAGTGGGTCCATGACCATGACTTCTGTTTTGTTTGATCGGCCATTTTACTGCCTTGTTACAGACACTGTTTGGAAACAATTAAGGTATGTAAATAAACATTTCTGTGTAAACAACGTCTATATCTGCGACTTATAGTCCGGTGCGGCTAATATATGGAATATTAGTGGGTGTGGCTTATATACAGGTGTGCTCTATAGTCCAGAAAATAGGGTACATGTCAATGAGACAGTTGATGTACAATGCAATATTCTTGGATGGGTGTATAGTCCTTAGGAATAGGGACACACATAATAATAATAATAATAATAATAACACGGAGCATAGCCACCCCTGTGACCCCGAGAGGGACAAGCAGTAGGAATTGGATGAATGGATGGATGGATGAATGGATGGATGGCAACCTGTCATGGAGTTATTGAGTCTGTTTAGCTGATTGGAGAGCTAGCTTGCGCAGCTAGTGGGTCCATGACCATGACTTCTGTTTTGTTTGATCGGCCGTTTTACTGCCTTGTTACAGACACTGTTTGGAAACAATTAAGGTATGTTAATAAACATTTCTGTGTAAACAACGTCTATATCTGCGACTTATAGTCCGGTGCGGCTAATATATGGAATTTTTTTCCCCCCCTAAAATGTTGTGGGTGTGGTTTTTTCCCACGGGTGTGCTCTGTATTTGGTAACAAAGTTGTAATGACGGGGTCGGAGCAGTTCACGCTAACAAGCTAACTGCGCAGAAACATCACCCTAAATAACAACCAATCAAACACATTTGAAAGGGGAATATGTAAATACGCTCGTTAGCAATTAAAAATAATGAAACTTGATTAACGGGTGTTGGCCTGACCTTTAGCCTGTTAGCCTGCATGCTAGCCTGTTTTGTCCCGCTCTAATTGGCGTCGGTGAAAAGATGGCTTGTTAGTTGCTAGTCAACACGCGGAGGTGTGAAAAAGGTGCGTGCACTTTCACCTCGGCACACGGCGTGGGGGGAGTGCGCAAAAATGTGGCATATCACCGCATAGATTAGCAGTCCTCCAAAAGAACATTCACTTTCATTCGTGCCAAAACAGGAAATCAATATTAACAACAATGATTTTTAGCCTTTAGCTGATTGGAGAGCTAGCTTGCACAGCTAGTGGGTCCATGACCATGACTTCTGTTTTGTTTGATCGGCCGTTTTACTGCCCTGTTACAGACACTGTTTGAAACAATTAAGGTATGTAAATAAACATTTCTGTGTCAACAACGTCTATATCTGCGACATCATTCTCCCACGACCATCACGGGAGAAGTCACCTGCTCGTGCAGGTGTGTGAAGTCTGGCAGGACTGATTTTATTTCAGGGTCCTGAACACAACCTTTCGAAACCTTCATTGTGGTGGTGAGAATGGCAGGAAATGTCTTATTGTGACGGGGCGCACGTAAAAGCCTCAAGAAGACATATTGGCGAACAAACAGGAAGTCGGCCATCTTGGTTTCCTTCCCACCATTTCTAGGCTTGGACTTTAACGCAGTGTTTTTCAACCACTGTGCCGCGGCACACCAGAGTGCCGTGAGATACAGTCTGGTGTGCCGGGGGAGATGATCTCATTTAAAGTTAAAGTAGCAATGATCGTCACACACGGCGAAATTATTCTCTGCGTTTGACCCGTCACCCTTGATCACCCCCTGGGAGGTGAGGGGAGCAGTGAGCAGCAGCGGTGGCCACGCCCGAGGGTCATTTTTGGTGATTTAACCCCCAATTCCAACCCTTGATGCTGAGTGCCAAGCAGGGAGGTAATGGCTCCCGTTTTTATAGTCTTTGGTATGACTCGGCCGGGGTTTGAACTCACAACCTACCCATCTCTAACCACTAGGCCACTGAGCAGGTGTCTAATGCTTAAATAAAAAAATCAACAAAAGGTGAGTGCCGCTAAGAAAAGGCATTGAAGCTTAGGGAAGGCTATGCAGAACAAAGCTAAAAGTGAACTGGCTACAAAGTCAACAAAAGCAGAATGCTGGACGACAGCAAAGACTTACTGTGGAGCAAAGACAAAGTACATCCGAACATGACATGACAATCAACAATGTCCCCACAAAGAAGGATAAAAACAAGTGAAATATTCTTGATTGCTAAAACAAAGCAGATGCGGGAAATATCGCTCAAAGGAAGACATGAAACTGCTACAGGAAAATACCAAAAAAAGAGGAAAAAGCCACCAAAATAGAAGAAGTAAAACACTACACACAGGAAAACAGCAAATAAGTCAGGGTGTGATGTGACAGGTGGTGACAGTACACCTACTTTGAGACAAGAGCTATAGTGATGCATGCTTGGTTATGCTCTAAAGGCCTAGTGGCCACATGCGTGGACTACTGAATTGGGGTCTTATGGCCACTTATGTGGACACTTATACTGCCATCTGGTGGTGTCAGGAGAGTATAACATGCAATGGAATTTGGAAAAAAAAAAGTGTAAAAATAAGAATGAGCATGTCACTAAACATGAAGTACACGTTTGTGTACTTATGGACTTAAGTACATCATATCAAAAGATGATTCTTCGTTTTTATTCTAATTAGGGTCCAATAAGCCCAAATAGCAAAGAGAAATAAAAAAAAGCATGTAAACAAACAGCTTGGGCTTTAAGAGGCTTTTCTGGAATTTTAGCCTATCGTTCACGATCCTCACATGCTGTTGGTATGTTTCATGAGAGCGGAGTGCGTGTATGTGCCTTTAAGAGGCGGTGCCTGTTAATAAGTGACGTTTGTTAGCTGGTTTGTTAGCTCACGTTCACTGTTGAATCTTTCCACTGTTAGCGCTACTTAATGAAGACATTCAATGTGGCTGTAGCATCCTTGTCCGCTTATGGGTGTTGTTGATTATGCACACCTGGGATTGTGTTTTGACATGGTGCTACTGACAGTGTGCTACATTTTGCAGTACTTGTCAGTGAGAAGGCACGCTTTAGATGCCGGTAGTAACACAAAACCTGGTCATGGACCCTGGTCACGGACCCTGGTCATGGACCCTGGTCACGGACCCTGGTCATGGACCCTGGTCACGGACCCTGGTCATGGACCCTGGTCATGGACCCTGGTCATGGACCCTGGTCATGGACCCTGGTCATGGACCCTGGTCACCGCCAGGACCGGACACAAAAATGAGACACAAGCTCTGTTGGTATTTGCGGCCTAAAATCCGTGATAATCCCGTGTTAGCACGGCTGTAATCCACCTGTCACATGAACATGTGACCACAAGGAAGGGGGCGGAGTCAAACACGGAAGCGTTCGGTTCTCAAGAGAAAGCCCCAAACGTGCGTAAGTGT
>NC_084751.1:7457755-7482755 GCF_033978785.1 Entelurus aequoreus
GTTAGTGTGTGTGTGTGTTAATGTGTGTGTGTGTGTGTGTGTGTCTGTGTGTGTGTGTCTGTTTGTGCGTGTAAGTGTGTGTGTGTGTGTGTCTGTTTGTGCGTGTAAGTGTGTGTGTGTGTGTGTGTGTGTGTGTCTGTGTGTGTGTGTCTGTTTGTGCGTGTAAGTGTGTGTGTGTGTGTGTGTGTGTGTGTGTGTGTGTGTGTGTCTGTGTGTCTGTTTGTGCGTGTAAGTGTGTGTGTGTGTGTGATAATGAATGAGGCTACAGATGATGTAGTCCTGTTTAAAACACACACACACACACACACACACACACACACACACACACACACACACACACACACACACACACACACACACACACACACACACACACACACACACACACACACACACACACACACACACACACACACACACACACACACACACACACACACGCGAATTGTAGATGAGGTGCAGGAGGCTGTGTGTTTACCAAATGAATAAAAGAATGGTTGTTATTAATATTCTTACCTTGGTTTACATGCGCCTCACTTTTGGTACGATTTAGGACTGTCGTTTCCCAACATGCACGCAACTCGTCCACAGACTCGGCGGTGAAACACTTAATGTTCCTCATAACAGGTTTAGCCAGTTTCAGTCTCTGTCTGTATGAAGGGATTAAGTGCACCATCACGTGATCTGATAGTCCAAGAGCAGCGCGCGGGACTGCATGAAAAGCCTTGCTCAGTGTAGTGTAGCAGTGATCCAGCGTGTTCTCCTCTCTGGTCGGGCATTTAATAAACTGTCTATACTTTGGTAATTCCTGGCTCAAATTTCCCTTGTTAAAGTCACCAAGCACGATAACAAGAGAGTCAGGAAAAGACCGTTCCACATGTAAGATCTGTCCTGCGAGCGCGCGCTGAGCGTCACGCACGTCCGCGCCGGGCGGGATGTAAACAGCCACGAGAATGAATGAAACAATCTCACGCGGTGAGTAAAAGGGCTTACAGTGGATGAAGAAATATTCCAGAGAAGAAGAACAGTGTTTAAAAATCGCTGTCACGTCTGTGCACCAGCTATTGTTGATAAATAAGCATAGTCCCCTGCCTCTTTTTTTGCCAGAGAGCGCCGCGTCTCGGTCCGCGCGGAGGAGATGAAAGCCCTCCAGTTGAAGCGCGCTGTCCGGGACACTTGCGCTCAGCCAAGTCTCCGTGAAGCACAACACACATGATGAGGAGAAGTCCTTGTTCCTTCTCATCAGCAACGCTAGCTCGTCCATCTTGTTGGCAAGTGAGCGGACGTTGGAGAGGAAGATGCCTGGTAGAGGCGTGCGTAATCCCCGTCCGCAAAGACGGACAAGTGCGCCCGCTCTCTTTCCTCGTCGATGCGGTTTCCCTCTTTTGATCGCAGAATGGACCAAATCCGCAGCTGACGCTAAGATGACCGGTAACAAGTCCATAGGGATGGTGGATCTGATGTTCAGTAGCTCTTCACGGGTGTAAGAGCACCCGGAAACACAATTTATGTACAAAAACAAACAAAACAGAGCGCACGAAAGCACCGAGGCAGCCTTCATCGGCGCCATGATGATGAAGTATGCTAGGAGTTCTCCTTTAACATGTTTATGTTAGCATACAAAAATAATCAAGTCCGTTTAGCTGATTGGAGAGCTAGCCCGCGGAGCTAGTGGGTCCATGACGATGACTGACGTTTTGTTTGACCAGCCGTTTTACTGCTGCGTGACAGACACCTTTTGGAAACAATTAAGGTACGTAAATAAACATTTCTATGTAAATAAGTCATTTCACAACAAGCATATATCTACGATTTATAGTCCTGTGGGGCTAATATATGGAAACATTTTTTTCTTCTAAAATGTAGTGGTTGTTGTCAGGTTCAAACACCGATGACATCTATTGGACAAGACAAGAAGCAAAGAAATCAAACAGAGACAGGATTCAATTTAGCTCATGAAGAGAGCGTGTAGACCTGTACCCTTGCACAGTGTCGTCCCACGCTCTGACGAGGAAGCTCCACGCCTCCTCCTTTATTTGGTTATTCCTGATGACATTACATTACATTACGCAGCTGCTCCTAAGGGGAGGTGGTCATAAACAGCTGTTACACTTTATCACAAACAGTTCAAAGAAAAGGTGCCCAGAGCGAGGTCAGGTCTGCTCCCTCTCTGCTTTGTAGATCTCGGGTGGTGACAAGGTCTTCCTGTGGCTGTCCAGTAGATCAGGGAGAGCGACATCTCCACGACGCATCCCATCGCACACAGCGGAGGTTTACAAGCGGCAGGCCTTTTGCTTGATAAGGACAAGGACAGCTTTTGTCTTCTCGCAGGGCAGCCTGAACTCCTGGGAAAACAAGTCATGGTGATGACTTATATACAATTATTCTGACAGGTGTGGCTCTATAAGTACATACTTTGCACCAATATTTATTCCCATCAATTAACTAGAGTTTTTAGTGATATTATTCACATTTCAACACGGCTGCTTCACTTCTTTGTACACTTTTGAAGAGACTCAAAGATGAGCAGTCGGCTCTCAGAGGCATCACAGATGCCGCTTTGATTGGCGGTCTGTCCACCTGGCAGCTCACAAAGTGTGCGGAACCCTTCCAGGAAGTTTTCAACATCTGCTGCGTCGACGCGGCACAAGAGCTCCATTTGTCCCCGAAGTGCTTCTTGATGCTCTACATTTACTTAAACGCTCGCTTTTACCAACAAAGACTGTGGTGGCAGGCACAACATTTTCATCCTTAAATGCTTTGTTGGCTCCCACACACACACACACACACACACACACACACACACACACACACACACACACACACACACACACACACACACACACACACACACACACACACACACACACACGCACACACGCACACACACACACACACACACACACACACACACACACACACACACACACACACACACACACACACACACACACACACACACACACACACACACACACACACACACACACACACACACACACACCCATTAGCCACTTGACAGCCATCAAACAGCCCACAGGACAGGACGGACCCGGAGAAGATCCTGGGTGTCCTGGCTGCTGCTGGCCTCTTCATCAGCGACTGTTTGGCAGCTTGAATGTTCTCATACGAGCGCTACATGAAATATTCATGGCGCCTGCAGGCGCACGGTCTGCTGCGGCAGATCCTCAGCGCTCGGCCCTAAACGCTTACCAGAAAGTGGCGCGCTGTCGCCGTGACGATCTGCGCACGACGTGCCCGCGACATCTTGATGAACCCCCCCCCCCCCCCCCCCCCCCCCCGGGGGAGGGGCGGGGAGCTTAGACCTGATGAGTGACAGCTGACACAGGAAGAGGAGGGGCTTAAGGTAAACAGCATTGTTGGTAAATTACTTACCGTGTTTTCCCGACTCTGGAGCACACCTGCATACAAGCCACACCCACTACATTTTGGAAGAAAATAATATTTTCCAATAAATAAGTTGGACTATAACGTTGTTATTTACACGTGAATGTTGATACCTGTGTCTGTAACAGGGCAGTAAAACGGACAATCAAGCAAAACAGAAGTTAAAGTCATCAATCAATCAATCAATGTTTATTTATATAGCCCTAAATCACAAGTGTCTCAAAGGGCTGTACAAGCCACAACGACATCCTCGGTACAGAGCCCACATACGGGCAAGGAAAAACTCACCCCAGTGGGACGTCAATGTGAATGACTATGAGAAACCTTGGAGAGGACCGCATATGTGGGTAACCCCCCCCCCCCCCCCCTCTAGGGGAGACCGAAAGCAATGGATGTGGAGTGGGTCTGACATAATATTGTGAAAGTCCAACACATCAGCGAGAGTCCAGTCCGTGGTGGGGCCAGCAGGAACCATCCCGAGCGGAGACGGGTCAGCAGCGTAGAGATGTCCCCATCCGATGGACAGGCTAGTGGTCCACCCCGGGTTGGGAGCAGAGTAGAAAAGAAAAGAAAAGAAACGGCAGATCAACTAAAGTAGCAATGATTGTCACACACACACTAGGTGTGGTGAAATGTGTCCTCTGCATTTGACCCGTTCCCTTTGTTCACCCCCTGGGAGGTGAGGGGAGCAGTGGGCAGCAGCGGTGCCGCACCCGGGAATCGATTTTGGTGTTTCAACCCCCAATTCCAACCCTTGATGCTGAGTGCCAAGCAGGAAGGTAATGGCTCCCATTTTTATAGTCTTTGGTATGACTCGGCCGGGGTTTAAACTCACAACCTACCCATCTCAGGGCGGACACTCTAACCACGAGTCCACTGAGTAGGTCAGTCATGGTCATGGAGCCACCAGCTGCGCAAGCTAGCTCTCCAATCAGCTAAACAGACTCCACGGCAACGCTTTGGTGAATTTACCGAGGAATTTGTGAAAGTGAAACAACACAAAAAGAATGTTACTGTCAATTAATAATACTAACACAGACACTCGTAAACATGTTAGCATGTTAGCTAATGCTAACGACGCCACCTTGATTAAATTACGCTAGCGCGTACAAATATGCAAGAAAACCCTCCTACAGACATCACACATGTGACGCTTTAGTAAGTAAGAATTGTTTTAGTTATATTGTAAAACTCACAAATGTTACTTGGAGTGGTGTAGGAAGAATCCATACGAGTAGAACCGCTATGAATGACTTGGAAGAGAGAAGGGCCATCACCAGTGGTAAGGGTGAAACTGCAGTTTTGGACGAGTTCATGATCAAAGAGACCATGTGCCTGTCCGGCAGTAAGCGCAAAAGCTTGCAGGTAAGGCCCCGGTGCCAAACGGTATCGTAGGCTGCGGTAAGATGAACAAACACAGCACCAGCTTTATTCTTGGCCGAGGAGCTGCCCTCAATTTCTTGAGTCAGGAGAGTAACTTGATCCACGGTTGATCTTCCCCGCCGAAATCCAGCCTGCTCTTGAGGGAGCAGTGGATCGATAATAGGCTCGACACGGGCGTAGATCAGTCTCTCTAGGATTTTGAAAGTGATACACAAAAGAGAGAAAGGTCTGTAACTCTTTGAATCCTCTAGTGGCTTCATCGGCTTTGGGATGGCGACCACTAAAGCTCTTCTCCAGATTTTTGGAAGCTTGAGTGTGCGCATGCAGGAAGATAGGAACTTGTTGAGCCAGGACTTTAGAACAGCTCCGGCATGGATTATCAGCTCTGGGCAGATTGAATCAGGCCTCGGAGCTTTTCCAGACTTAAGCAACTGGAGGGCACTGGCAAACTCCTCTGGAGTAAAATCTTCAGAGATTGTTTCCCCAGGGGGTGTAGGGATTCTCCAGAGTACAGCCACCTCCTTGTTCACAAGTTTGGCTGATTCGCAATGTTTTGTTCCATAGACCCCTTTTCTTTACCAATTGCGATGCAGTAGAGTTGGCAGATATGGGGCATGGGCGATGCAAGGGTCTGGATCTGCCAGTCAGGTTGTTGACTGTATTCCATGCCAGCCGGCTGTTATGCGTGAAGTCGATGGTGTTGACAGCCTCTGACCAACGCTCTCTTCGCTTTTCATCAGGTCGAGCATTCAGTGCCTGATGCTTCGCCCTGCGGGGCCTTCACAAAGACCTGGTAGAGGCTCTCACACTCCGCATCCCAGCACGGTCGGTAGTTATTTCTTCGACCATGTGGGATTGATCTCTTAGCTGCTCCTAGGATGGCATGAGTACAAAAGTCCTGGTATGCCTCATCAACAAAGGTAGTATCAGGAGATGGTAGGTCCTGGACAAGCTTGTTTGTGTTGAGGCTATAAAGTTCCTAATTGGCCTTGTGGAGGTTCCAACGCTTATGTGGCTCGTTTGGGACTGGGACCATAGTTCTTGAGGCCGTTACCAGTGAGGGTCGATGTTGGGACCTTGGAAACCCTAACTCTTACACACGTCTGTCCAAGTGCCAGCTATTTAGACCAGTGCTCGCGAAAACCAAGTCTGGATTAGTTCTGGTGTTCCAGCGACCAGAGAAGAAGCTAGGGGCATCCTTGGGGTTATGTAACAATACAAGGGTGCTCTTGGTTGCCAAATCAGCCAAACATTCCTCATCTGGACTGCTGGAACTGTAGCCCCAGTTTGTGTGCTGGCAATTGAAATGGTTAGCATAGAGACTGGGGTGTGGAAACACCGGGATGGCTGCAGGTGTTAGTCGCCAGGTCGGTCGCTTGTAGACATTGACAATTTTTACGGCATCAATGTCCACGCATTACCACTAAATTGCCGATCCACTTGAAGATTGATCGACAAAGGTCCATCTAAGTTTCTTATGGACAAACATGGCAGGGCCATGCTTCCTGCTTAGGACCGATCCAGCTAGTGACCAATTTGGAATCACCAGTCGGTCTGCACTTGTGCAGTGTGTTTCCTGTAGTAGGAGGACGAGGGCTTTATGCCCGATGGCCAGCTGGCTGGTGACGCAGATCTTGCTTGTGGTTAATTCCTTGATGTTGATCTGCAAGGTTTTGGACAGTGATAGGCCACAGGGAGCATCTCTAGGTTTGTCACCTCTTTGCTTCCGGGGCCGAGGGTCTCCATGTATTCATCATTAGCCTGGAAGCCATTGAATTGTTTCCAGTTTCCGGGTCTCGCCGTGTGGAGGCTGGATAAATGAGACCCATGGTGGTCATGTGACTCTTGCTCTGACGTCCCCACATGGTGGTCATGTGACTCTTGTTCAGACGTCCCCACATGGTGGTCATGTGACTCTTGTTCTGACGTCCCCACTTGGTGGTCATGTGACTCTTGCTCTGACGTCCCCACATGGTGGTCATGTGACTCTTGCTCTGACGTCCCCACATGGTGGTCATGTGACTCTTGTTCAGACGTCCCCACATGGTGGTCATGTGACTCTTGTTCAGACGTCCCCACATGGTGGTCATGTGACTCTTGCTCTGACGTCCCCACATGGTGGTCATGTGACTCTTGTTCAGACGTCCCCACATGGTGGTCATGTGACTATTGTTCAGACGTCCCCACATGGTGGTCATGTGACTGTTGTTCTGACGTCCCCACATGGTGGTCATGTGACTCTTGCTCTGACGTCCCCACATGGTGGTCATGTGACTCTTGCTCTGACGTCCCCACATGGTGGTCATGTGACTCTTGTTCAGACGTCCCCACATGGTGGTCATGTGACTCTTGTTCAGACGTCCCCACATGGTGGTCATGTGACTCTTGCTCTGACGTCCCCACATGGTGGTCATGTGACTCTTGTTCAGACGTCCCCACATGGTGGTCATGTGACTATTGTTCAGACGTCCCCACATGGTGGTCATGTGACTCTTGTTCTGACGTCCCCACATGGTGGTCATGTGACTCTTGCTCTGACGTCCCCACATGGTGGTCATGTGACTCTTGTTCAGACGTCCCCACATGGTGGTCATGTGACTATTGTTCAGACGTCCCCACATGGTGGTCATGTGACTCTTGCTCTGACGTCCCCACATGGTGGTCATGTGACTCTTGCTCTGACGTCCCCACATGGTGGTCATGTGACTCTTGCTCTGACGTCCCCACATGGTGGTCATGTGACTCTTGCTCTGACGTCCCCACATGGTGGTCATGTGACTCTTGTTCAGACGTCCCCACATGGTGGTCATGTGACTATTGTTCAGACGTCCCCACATGGTGGTCATGTGACTGTTGTTCTGACGTCCCCACATGGTGGTCATGTGACTCTTGCTCTGACGTCCCCACATGGTGGTCATGTGACTCTTGCTCTGACGTCCCCACATGGTGGTCATGTGACTCTTGTTCAGACGTCCCCACATGGTGGTCATGTGACTCTTGTTCAGACGTCCCCACATGGTGGTCATGTGACTCTTGCTCTGACGTCCCCACATGGTGGTCATGTGACTCTTGTTCAGACGTCCCCACATGGTGGTCATGTGACTATTGTTCAGACGTCCCCACATGGTGGTCATGTGACTCTTGTTCTGACGTCCCCACATGGTGGTCATGTGACTCTTGCTCTGACGTCCCCACATGGTGGTCATGTGACTCTTGTTCAGACGTCCCCACATGGTGGTCATGTGACTATTGTTCAGACGTCCCCACATGGTGGTCATGTGACTCTTGCTCTGACGTCCCCACATGGTGGTCATGTGACTCTTGCTCTGACGTCCCCACATGGTGGTCATGTGACTCTTGCTCTGACGTCCCCACATGGTGGTCATGTGACTCTTGTTCAGACGTCCCCACATGGTGGTCATGTGACTCTTGCTCTGACGTCCCCACATGGTGGTCATGTGACTCTTGCTCTGACGTCCCCACATGGTGGTCATGTGACTCTTGCTCTGACGTCCCCACATGGTGGTCATGTGACTCTTGCTCTGACGTCCCCACATGGTGGTCATGTGACTCTTGCTCTGACGTCCCCACATGGTGGTCATGTGACTCTTGTTCAGACGTCCCCACATGGTGGTCATATGATTCTTGTTCTGACGTCCCCACATGGTGGTCATGTGACTCTTGCTCTGACGTCCCCGCATGGTGGTCATGTGACTCTTGCTCTGACGTCCCCGCATGGTGGTCATGTGACTCTTGCTCTGACGTCCCCGCATGGTGGTCATGTGACTGTTGCTCTGACGTCCCCGCATGGTGGTCATGTGACTCTTGCTCTGACGTCCCCACATGGTGGTCATGTGACTCTTGTTCAGACGTCCCCGCATGGTGGTCATGTGACTCTTGCTCTGACGTCCCCGCATGGTGGTCATGTGACTCTTGCTCTGACGTCCCCGCATGGTGGTCATGTGACTCTTGCTCTGACGTCCCCGCATGGTGGTCATGTGACTCTTGCTCTGACGTCCCCACATGGTGGTCATGTGACTCTTGTTCTGACGTCCCCACATGGTGGTCATGTGACTCTTGTTCTGACGTCCCCGCATGGTGGTCATGTGACTCTTGCTCTGACGTCCCCACATGGTGGTCATGTGACTGTCTGTCCCGCTCTTGCCTATTTACCGTCTCCTATTTATCGTGGTGTCTGGGAGCGTCTCCTGCTTGAATAATGCAGCGTTGAGGCTTTTATTGTGTTTGTGTCAGCTGCATTTTTCAACACGACTTAATGTCTTTATTCATTTTTAACAGCGCTCATTGAATTATTCAGCCTGCTAGTACTGACAAAAGCCCAAATACTTTCTCTTTGTACTCAAAGATGAAACTGAGACTTGTTGCTATTTTCTTGTCTTACACACACACACACACACAGGCACACACACGCGAATGTGTTGCAAGCTAGTTCACAGGTGATTGACAGGTGGACGTGGGTTCAAGAAGAACATCAAACAATTATGACGGAGAGATGATTTGGACTTGATGATTTATGAATGTTCTCCATCAATGTGTGACATTTATACTCCCCGCAGCCGAGCATCCATCCCAGTGATAGTTCACGCAGCTTTATTGTCACATTATCACTTCTCCAGGCTTTGGTCCAGGGGGCAGATGGAGGTCCCGGAACCACTGCCAAGCGGGCCGGTCCGCTGCCTCAGCAGGTCAATGACGGCCACCTTTGAGTGACCTCCGGCTGCCGGGGGGGGGTTGCCATGGTAACGTGTCATCACCAGATTGTTCCTTGAAAAACCCCAGTAACCCGTACTTGCCAACCTTGAGACCTCCAATATCGGGTTGTGGTTGGGGGCGGGCGGCGTGTTTGGGGGCGTGGTTATTTACAGCTAGAATTCACCAACTCGAGTATTTCATACATATATATATATATATATATATATGTATGAAATACTTGACTTTCAGTGAATTTTAGCTATATATATATATATATTTATTTTATTTACATAAAAGAAATACTTGAATTTCAGTGTTCCGGTGGCTATCCATTAGATGGCAGTATTGTCCTGTTTAACTTCTCCGTTCATGATGAGTATATCATTTCGGCCACCGTGTTCAATGGAGAAGTCTGTTCTACATATTTACAGGCAACATACCCCTTCCCCTTCGAACTGTCCTGGATGAACTGAAATTCTTGTTTCCATTCGTTTTGGAACTTGCGAGCGTATTTCTTCATCTTGCTCGTCGACGGCATCGCCGTGTCTGTAATTTCCTCGTTCTTCTGCTTCGTCTCCTTGTTGTGTGCGCAGTTGTCCACTCCACTCTCTAAAAGCCCTAGATGTTATGACGTCATTGGGCAGGCAAGCTGTTTATATTGTGGGAAAGCGGACGTGAGAACAGGCTGTCCCCACTCAGTCTCAGGTCCGCATTGAGCTGGAGGGGGCGTGGAGTTTGTCGGGAGAAAATCTCTGCCGGGAGGTTTTTGGGAGAGGCGCTGAATACCGGGATTCTCCCGCTAAAAACCGGAGGGTTGGCAAGTATGCAGTAACCTAGGGTAAAAAAAACAACAACAACAACAACCATAGATTTGACAACAAAAACTGGCCGTTCTGTCGCCACAATTTTACAGTAAATAAGTTAAAAACACACTACCGTATTTCTATTGACTGTAATACGTTGTGAAAATACCAACGAGCATAGATTTTACAGTAAGATTTGACTGCTCAGAGGCCAAATTTTTGTCTTGAAATAACCCAGTGACCCAGGGTAAAAACAACAACAACCATAGGTTTGACAACAAAAAACTTGCCGTTCTGTCACCACAATTTTACTGTAAAAAAACAGTGGTAACATTGGCGTTGTTAGGCCTATTTTATAAAGTGGCCCGAATATGAGTTAAAATAAATAATCATATAACCTGTCGTTATTCACTCAGTTTCCCCTCACTTATAGCGTGAGGTAGAGAGCCCCTTTAGTGCGTCGCTATCCAATCCATTCCACTTGTTCATATAGAAAATGCCCACATCACTCAAAATCCAGTCCGCATTTTTTCTGCGACCTTGCTTGCGGTCCTGCAGGTGTACGAAGCACATTAGCACACAGCACTGCAGAACAAGAACCTTGTGTCTGCAATTGTAAATCATTTAGTTTTTAAGTTTTGTGTTTCTTGTTGAATCTATATAAAGTAATATACATTAGCCTATTGTTAAAATAATGAAAAAAACATCATTAAATATATTTGTTTTATTGTATTGTTACATTAATAGCTGTTGTATTATTATAGGATGGCTTGTTAAACATTTCATAGGATTTTCAGAGGGTGGAAAAACCAAGACATTAATATAAAATGTAAAATGAATAAATACATAAAAAGAAAAGAAAAAAATGGTTAAAAGCCGTCGTCCCGGGGAGCATTTCATTTCGTCCCGTGCATTTTTTTACCGTCCCCGGGACGACGGGACTACGTTAATTTCAAGCCCTGGAAGTTACATTTTATTGTTTGCGTTATTTGTTTCAGCATTGCACTTTGAAGATGGTCCCTCAGCTCTTTGACAGCTTTGGCTCTTTTTCAGATCAGCAGACGGACTCTTAAGTCTTTCTTATTTACAGTATATATAAAAGTTTCTCATTTCTATTCAGACTTAATTTAATTTCCTTAATGGCTTGCCATAATATACTGTATATATATATAAATATATTATAAACAAGCCAAATTATCCCGATCCAGATACTACTTTAATTCAAGTAATTAAGTAATATTTCCAGGGCTTGAATTTACAACCATTTTAGTCACATATGTGCCCAAAATGTAATCTGTGCAACTTCAAAATATTTGGGAACAAACAATTATTGTATTGTGAGCTAAAGTGGTGGCATTAGCCTCTATGTTGTGAATAAATAACATAGAGGCTAATGCCACCACTTTCATTGTGTTTCGGTATATTTTGAAGGATCATGCAAGTCATTGTTTCTTGTTGATGCTGTAAACAAAATGTCACCATGTTTGTTGTTGTACTCAACACACATTGAAAATAAACCCACTGAAATAATAATAATAACAATGATTAATTTCTAAGTCTTTATTAGCCGTTTGTGAAGTTTTGTGCTCGTGCGCTACGTTCGCTCGCATCCTGTGCATCTCCTGGGGGCTAAGCCCCCCCTGTCCTTAAAAGCTAGTGACGCCCCTGAGTGGTAACATTTTCCATTTAAAGTAAAAAAAAAATCAATTCTGCCGACGTAGCTGCCAGTTGTCAGATTTAGTTTTTGTGATGGAGCAGGTAGAAAGCCAACAATGATGAAGTGATTAGAGCAGGGGTCAGCAACCTTTTTGAAAGCAAGAGCTACTTCTTGGGTAGTGATTAATGCGAAGGGCTACCAGTTTGATACACACTTCAATAAATTGCCAAAAATAGCCAATTTGCTCAATTTGCCTTTAACTCTATGTTATTATTAATAATTAATGATATTTACACTTAATTGAACGGTTTAAAAGAGGAGAAAACACGAAAAAAAATGACAATTAAATTTTGAAACATAGTTTATCTTCAATTTCGACTCTTTAAAATTCAAAATTAAACCGAAAAAAAGAAGAGAAAAACTAGCTAATTCGAATCTTTTTGAAAAAATTAAAAAAATAATTTATGGAACATCATTAGTCATTTTTCCTGATTAAGATTAATTTTAGAATTTTGATGACATGTTTTAAATAGGTTAAAATCCAATCTACACTTTGTTAGAATATATAACAAATTGGACCAAGCTATATTTCTAACAAAGACAAATCATTATTTCTTCTAGATTTTCCAGAACAACAATTTTAAAAGAAATTCAAAAGACTTTGAAATAAGATTTAAATTTGATTCTACAGATTTTCTAGATTTGCCAGAATAATTTTTTTGAATTTGAATCATAATAAGTTTGAAGAAATATTTTACAAATATTCTTCGTCGAAAAAACAGAAGCTACAATGAATAATTAAATTAAAATGTATTTATTAGTCTTTACAATAAAAAAAAATACATTTACTTGAACATTGATTTAAATTGTCAGGAAAGAAGAGGAAGGAATTTAAAAGGTAAAAAGGTATATGTCATTAAAAATCCTAAAATCATTTTTAAGGTTGTATTTTTTCTCTAAAATTGTCTTTCTGAAAGTTATAAGAAGCAAAGTAAAAAAAAAAATGAATTTATTTAAACAAGTGAAGACCAAGTCTTTAAAATACTTTCTTGGATTTTCAAATTCTATTTGAGTTTTGTCTCTCTTAGAATTAAAAATGTCGGGCAAAGCGAGACCAGCTTGCTAGTAAATAAATACAATTAAAAATAGAGGCAGCTCACTGGTAAGTGCTGCTATTTGAGCTATTTTTAGAACAGGCCAGCGGGCTACTCATCTGGTCCTTACGGGCTACCTGGTGCCCGCGGGCACCGCGTTGGTGACCCCTGGATTAGACAATATGATGAGGTGAATCCTTACACATGATATATTATTTACTGTTACCCTCCATGATCATATATGTTTCATATAAATAACTTTTTTACAGTAATGTTTGCAGTGATCAGGGTAACATCGCCTTCCTGAAGACACTAAACAGACTTACCAATACAATTGTTCCACGTTAAAGGCCTACTGAAATGAATTTTTAAAAATTTAAACGGGGATAGCAGATCCATTCTATGTGTCATACTTGATCATTTCGCGATATTGCCATATTTTTGCTGGAAGGATTTAGTAGAGAACATCGACGATAAAGTTCGCAACTTTTGGTCGCTGATAAAAAAAGCCTTGCCTGTACCGGAAGTAGCGTGACGTCACAGGTTGAAAGGCTCCTCACATTTGCACATTGTTTACACCAGCAGCGAGAGAGATTCGGACCGAGAAACGGACAATTACCCCATTAATTTGAGCCAGGATGAAAGATTCGTGGATGAGGAACGTGAGAGTGAAGGACTAGAGTGCAGTGCAGGACGTATCTTTTTTCGCTCTGACCGTAACTTAGGTACAAGCTGGCTCATTGGATTCCACACTCTCTCCTTTTTCTATTGTGGATCACGGATTTGTATTTTAAACCACCTGGGATACTATATCCTCTTGAAAATGAGAGTCGAGAACGCGAAATGGACATTCACAGTGACTTTTATCTCCACGACAATACATCGGCGAAGCACTTTAGCTACGGAGCTAACGTGATAGCATCGTGCTTAAATGCAGATAGAAACAAAAGAAATAAACCCCTGACTGGAAGGATAGACAGAAAATCAACAATACTATTAAACCATGGCAGGCCTGGCCCTAACCAATCTGGCGCCCTAGGCAAGATTTTATGTGGCGCCCCCCCACATCAACAGTGAAGTGTATATACTCACAAGAAACCGAATAGCTTTGTCTTTGACCTTTTTTTTTACTTAAAGAAAGCAAATTAACATATTATATAAGAATGTTATGTTATGATTATCTTTAACCGAATCCCAGCAGTGCTCAAATTAAAAAACAGCATTCCCTCTCATGTGATATTGCTTAATTAACATTAATGATGTGCACTTTAACAACGAGGCTTACAACTATACCTAATATATAAAGGGGTGGAAAAGTGACTATTACCTGCAGGGCAAACATTAGCTAACCAGAAGGCAATAACAATGTCAACAGAAAACACCTGCTTAAAAGATCTAATACAAATGTCCCTGAGGAATGTAAGGTGGGAGTACTGTAATTACCTAACGTTACATTATTATTTTCCATAACAATTTAGCCCCCTCCACAATATTAACCCGACGTTAAAACAGAACTAGCTATTTATTGATTAGCAATTGCCGAATCATGTAACATTAGCTTAATGCTAAAAAGCCAGGTTACTATCACATTCTGTAACAGACAAATAATTTCATGTAGGCTAACGTTACCTACCTGCTACCTCTGTCTTTTTCTTGTTTCTCCTCCTCTTCTTTTCTATTTTTTCTTCCCTGGGCACCTGACAGTTTTGGCCGTTTTGACATCTTGTGTTGATTTTTTGATGTGGTAAGAGTCATGATACGGGAAGGGAGGGGGCGCACCGTGCGGGGGGGATGAGGGGGGCGTAATGTTGAAACAAATAATATTTCTATTAAATAGGCTTTACTTTGCATTTTAATTTACGTGGGATTATTTTTTGTATTTAGAAATAATAGTACCAACTTTTTTTTCTTTTTTTTCCTCCAACATTTGTGGCACTGGCTTGGCGCCCCCTGATGGACGGCGCCCTTAGCATTTGCCTCTACGGCCTATGCCACGGGCCGGCCCTGAACCATGGACATGTAAATACACGGTTAATGCTTTCCAGGCTGGCGAAGCTTAACAATGCTGTTGCTAACGACGCCATTGAAGCTAACTTAGCAACGGGACCTCACTGAGCTATGCTAAAAACATTAGCGCTCCACCTACTCCAGCCAGCCCTCATCTGCTCATCAACACCCGTGCTCACCTGCGTTCCAGCGATCGACGGAAGGACGAAGGACTTCGCCCGATCATCCGTGCGGTCGGCGGCTAGCGTCGGATAGCGCGTCTGCTATCCAAGTCAAAGTCCTCCTGGTTGTGTTGCTGCAGCCAGCCGCTAATACACCGATCCCACCTACAGCTTTCTTCTTTGCAGTCTTCATTGTTTATTAAACAAATTGCAAAAGATTCACCAACACAGATGTCCAGAATACTGTGGAATTTTGAGATGAAAACAGAGCTTTTTTGTATTGTATTCAATGGTGTCCGAATACTTCCGTTGAACTATTGACGTCACGTGCATACGTCATCATACATAGACGTTTTCAAGCGGAAGTTTAGCGGGAAATTTAAAATGTCACTTTATAAGTTAACCCGGCCGTATTGGCATGTGTTGCAATGTTAAGATTTCATCATTGATATATAAACTATCAGACTGCGTGGTCGCTAGTAGTGGCTTTCAGTAGGCCTTTAAGTTATAAAGAAGTGCATGGGGTCGCACACATTAGTGTGTAAGTGTGTGTAAGTGTGTGTAAGTGTGTGTGTGTCATTGGCTTTTTAGTTGGCCATGTTTGAAGCAGCTCAGAAGAAGAGCTTGAGTTTTCTCTGGCTCGGCCTCCAGGAGATTTGTTGTCATGTTGTGAGCAGACGGTGACAGAAGGACTGGTGTTGTCATGGACGCCACGACAAACTTGGCCTTCCACTGCTTTGATTGCCACTAAGTTCCTAAAAAAGCATAACAAACTGAAGAAATATGTTGAGAAACACAAAAAGAACTTCTGTGTTTCCCACCAATGTACCTGTGGTGGTGGTGGTGGAGACAAAGATCAGGAAAAGGTTGCAGTTTCCTCGTTAGCGCTAAATGGATGTGTAGCTCATTAGCGCTCAGAGAGACGAGGTCATGGGGTCTTCAAGAAAAGATTTTATTCAACGTTATGTTCTTTGAATCAGCTCGAGGAAAATGAAATCCAAAATGTAAAACTGTGTTGGTGTCCTGCCATATTTGCTAGAAATACCAAATGTGTATTGCTGCTGTAGGAGCACTTGCATCCAGCGGAGGAGCTACACTTCCATGTTGAGGTAGCAGTTTCACACAAAATGTGTCTTGTTGCTGTAGGAGCACTTGCATTCAGCGGAGGAGCTACACTTCCATGTTGAGGTAGCAGTTTCACACAAAAAGTGGATTGTTGCTGTAGGAGCACTTGCATTCAGCGGAGGAGCTACACTTACATGATGACGTAGCAGTTTCACACAAAATGTGTATTGTTGCTGTAGGAGCACTTGCATTCAGCGGAGGAGCTACACTTCCATGTTGACGTAGCAGTTTCACCCAAAAAGTGGATTGTTGCTGTAGGAGCACTTGCATTCAGCGGAGGAGCTACACTTACATGATGACGTAGCAGTTTCACACAAAATGTGTATTGTTGCTGTAGGAGCACTTGCATTCAGCGGAGGAGCTACACTTACATGATGACGTAGCAGTTTCACACAAAATGTGTATTGTTGCTGTAGGAGCACTTGCATTCAGCGGAGGAGCTACACTTCCATGTTGACGTAGCAGTTTCACCCAAAAAGTGGATTGTTGCTGTAGGAGCACTTGCATTCAGCGGAGGAGCTACACTTCCATGTTGAGGTAGCAGTTTCACACAAAAAGTGGATTGTTGCTGTAGGAGCACTTGCATTCAGCGGAGGAGCTACACTTACATGATGACGTAGCAGTTTCACACAAAATGTGTATTGTTGCTGTAGGAGCACTTGCATTCAGCGGAGGAGCTACACTTACATGATGACGTAGCAGTTTCACCCAAAAAGTGGATTGTTGCTGTAGGAGCACTTGCATTCAGCGGAGGAGCTACACTTCCATGTTGACGTAGCAGTTTCACACAAAAAGTGGATTGTTGCGATCTTGCTTTGATTGTCAAACATGTTTGCTCGTGTAATCTGTGGAACATTAACAACCTGGAAAAAAGTTAGCAAGTTAGCTACATGACAATGTTTGAACCTTCTCTGTTTATGTAATATTCTGGATCAGAACATGTTCTATAAAATGTAGACAATATTTCAGCCAGCCACTTATTCTTCAGCTGATGTACTAATATTTGTTTGATATCACAGACTAACACTACAAAACATCTCTGACAAAGCATGATCGCAAAGTAAGACATTTTTATTCAGTGAATGTCGTTCAACTAGATGTTTAAACTAGCACCTTTATTTTGAAGCCAGACAATTGTTTGATTGGTTTGAGAAAGTGTCTTGACATGTTTTGATGTTGGATGGACTGACAAGCACCACCCACCTCTGGACGACGGGTGGAGCAGGCGTTTTCTGCAGGGATGTCGCCTCTTACTTGTTGTGACTTAGAACTTGATGTTCCCAGAAGGTAGACTTTCTTTGTCCATTTTTGTTTACTTGTTGTGACTTAGAACTTGATGTTTCCAGAAGGTAGACTTTCTTTGTCCATTTCTGCTGGCTGGTGGCTCATCAAGCAAGGTAACTACAGCCAAGTTCCCCCGCTACGGCACGGCCCGAGGGTCAAAACGGACGTTGTGCGATAATCGCCGTAAATAAAAGTTAGTGATTAGTTTATGAGTTATTAGTTTAAAATTTTTTAAATTTGTTTATTAGTTGTTATTACTTTTTGAGTTATTAGTTTATGAATTTTTTGTATTAGTTATTAGTTTATTAGTTGTTATTACTTTTTGAGTTATTAGTCTATTAATTTTTTAAATTTGTTATTAGTTTATAGTGTTGCGTCGACCAGCATTCCTCCAATGGGAAATTCAAATTGCTAGTCTCTCCCAGATTCTTTTATGGCAATACGCTGATGTTTATATTCAATCAACAGGCAATAGTTGGTATTTTGTAGTCTATTCTCAAAGCTTAGAGGACAAACCTGAGACCAACCCAGCACCCAAGCGTTCCCTAGCCCGGTCCAGATCGGTCTACCAAAACCCCGGAACTCCTGTCTACTTCCTCCTTCTCCTGTCCCCCCCACCTGCTGTTTCCCCAGTCTAGCTGTGCTCCTTATCTTAGGAATGTAATGGCAGTCTCAACAAAGACAGCGCTCTGACTCTAACCAAGGACACTCGATCCAAGCACTTTGTACCACACGAGACATTAGCTGATGTAAAATATGACTATAGGAGTTTTTAGATAGAAGTAACACTTAAATATGGATATGCTTCCAACAAGTCCCCCTTTAAGATCTTCTAATAAGATCTTTATTACTTGTACAAAACTTATAAAGCACGCCCCACATTAAAGTAGGTTGCAACAATTCTTTTTATTGCCATAAAAAGAATTGTTGCGTTGACCAGCATTCCTCCAATGGGGAATTCAAATTGCTAGTCTCTCCCAGATTCTTTTTATGGCAATAAGCTGATGTTTATATTCAATCAACAGGCAATAGTTGGTATTTTGTGGTTTATTCTCCAAGCTTAGAGGACAAACTGAGACCAATCCAGCACACCAGCGTTCCCCAGCCCGGTCCAGATCGGTCTCCCCCCCACCTCCTGTCCCCCCAAGCTCAGCACTGCCCTGTGCTCCTTATCTAAGGAATGTTATGGCAGTCTCAACAGCGCTCTGCCTGTCTACTCAAGGACACTCGAATCCAAGCACTTTGTACCACACGAGACATTAGCTGATGTAAATATGACTATAGGAGTTTTAGAAGAAGTAACACTTAAATATGGATATGATTCTGATCTGCTTCCATCAATAGTTATTAGTTTATAATTTTTTTGTATTAGTTTATTAGTTGTTATTAGTTTATGAGGTATTCATTTATAAATTATTTATATTAGTTATTAGTTGTTATTAGTTTATGATGTATAGTTTATTATTATTTTTTAATGAGATATTACTTGATTAGTTATTAGTTCATTATTTATTATTTTATTGGTTGTTAGTTTATGAGTTATTCATCTCCATCCATCCATCCATCCATTTTCTACCGCTTATTCCCTTCGGGGTCGCGGGGGGCGCTGGAGCCTATCTCAGCTACAATCGGGCGGAAGGCGGGGTACACCCTGGACAAGTCGCCACCTCATCGCAGGGCCAACACAGATAGACAGACAACATTCACACTCACATTCACACACTAAGTTATTCGTCTAAAAAGTATTATTTTATTAGTTATTAGTTTATTTGTTATTACTTGATTAGTTATTAGTTTATTTGCTTTTAGTTCATTATTTATTCATTCATTAGTTAATAGTTTATGATTTATGAGTTTGTATTTGTATTAGTTAACAGTTGATCAGATATTAGTTATTAGTTATTAGGTAATAGTTAATAGTTTATTATTATTATTATGTGTTGGATCCACTGTGGACTGGACTTTCACAATGTTATGTCAGACCCACTCGACATCCGTTGCTTTCGGTCTCCCTAGAGGGGGGGGGGGGGGGGGGGGGGGGGGTTTACCCACATATGCGGTCCTCTCCAAGGTTTCTCATAGTCATTCACCGACGTCCACTGGGGTGAGTTTTTCCTTGCCCGTATGTGGGCTCTGTACCGAGGATGTCGTTGTGGCTTGTACAGCCCTTTGAGACACTTGTGATTTAGGGCTATATAAATAAACATTGATTGATTGATTGATTATATATTGGTTTATTAGTTACAAGTTGATTTGTTGTTAGTTTATGAGTTATTAGTTTTTTGAGGTATTTGTTTATGAATTATTACTTCATTAGTTATTACTTCATTATTTAGTGTATTTAGTGTTACTTTTTGAGTTAATTATTTGATTAATTATCTTGTCTTAGTTATTAGTTTAGGAGTGATAGTTTATTATTTATTAGTTTATTAAGTATTAGTTTTTATTTATTATTCTATTAGTTGTTAGTTATTAGTTAATGAGTTATTAGTTTATCAATAATTTGTTAAGGTACATGCTCAACCCTCACCACGTTCTCAACCCTCGCCACGTTCTCAACCCTCGCCACGTTCTCAACCCTCGCCACGTTCTCAACGCTCGCCACGTGCTCAACCCTCGCCACGTTCTCAACCCTCGCCACGTGCTCAACCCTCGCCACGCTCTCAACCCTCGCCACGTGCTCAACCCTCGCCACATGCTCAACCCTCGCCACGTTCTCAACCCTCGCCACGTTCTCAACCCTCGCCACGTGCTCAACCCTCGCCACATGCTCAACCCTCGCCACGTTCTCAACCCTCGCCACGTTCTCAACCCTCGCCACGTGCTCAACCCTCGCCATGTTCTCAACCCTCGCCACGTTCTCAACCCTTGCCACGTTCTCAACCCTCGCCACATGCTCAACCCTCGCCACGTGCTCAACCCTCGCCACGCTCTCAACCCTCGCCACGTGCTCAACCCTCGCCACATGCTCAACCCTCGCCACGTTCTCAACCCTCGCCACGTGCTCAACCCTCGCCACATGCTCAACCCTCGCCACGTTCTCAACCCTCGCCACGTTCTCAACCCTCGCCACGTGCTCAACCCTCGCCATGTTCTCAACCCTCGCCACGTTCTCAACCCTTGCCACGTTCTCAACCCTCGCCACGTGCTCAACCCTCGCCATGTTCTCAACCCTCGCCACGTTCTCAACCCTTGCCACGTTCTCAACCCTCGCCACGTGCTCAACCCTCGCCACATGCTCAACCCTCGCCACGTTCTCAACCCTCGCCACGTTCTCAACCCTCGCCACGTGCTCAACCCTCGCCACATGCTCAACCCTCGCCACGTTCTCAACCCTCGCCACGTGCTCAACCCTCGCCACGTGCTCAACCCTCGCCATGTTCTCAACCCTCGCCACGTTCTCAACCCTTGCCACGTTCTCAACCCTCGCCACGTGCTCAACCCTCGCCACGTGCTCAACCCTCACCACGTGCTCAACCCTCGCCACGTTCTCAACCCTCACCACGTGCTCAACCCTCGCCACGTTCTCAAGCCTTGCAGGTCGGGGTTGAAAATGGCGCCCGGGGACGTCCCAAACACGTCATCAGACCCCCCCCTTCTGTTTTATGGTGACTAAGTGTTTGTTTGGACGGGTCCAGCGAGGTGTGAGGTGAGGCGGTCTTATCGCGGGAGTCTGCAGTCGGCCAATCAGCTCGCAGCCAGCGTCTAATGGCCGCCGTAATCAATTGGCTGACTTTTTCTCATTTGAAATCCAATTACCTACAGGTGGGGGCGGAGGGGGGGAGGGGGGGGTATTGATGATGTTTGTGTGCTGATGAGTCTGTGTGTGTGTGTGTGTGTGTGTGTGTGTGTGTGTGTAAGAGAGTGTGCAGACAAGAAGAATAAATTGGCCTGCCAATGCAAATTGTTCTTTGAACTCCCTGAGATAGCTAACACACACACACACACACACACACACACACACACACACACACACACACACACACACACACACACACACACACACACACACACACACACACACACACACTGTAAAGTCAGTTTAGGTGTGGTGTGAATGAGAATAATCTGGAACTAAGGCAAACGGCCAGTGAATATCAACACACACTCACACACACACACTTATTAACACTGTGTGTGTGTGTGTGTGTGTGTGTGTGTGTGTGTGTGTGTGTGTGTTATCAGCAGCCTGCCGGCGGCCCCCAGCAGTCCATTCACCCTGCCTGCCTTCACATTTCCCCCTCATGACAAAACAAAGCAGAGGAACATTTCATCTTCTTCTTCTGCTAACATGAACACAACCTCCCAGTGTGTGTGTGTGTGTGTGTGTGTGTGTGTGTGTGTGTGTGTGTGTGTGTGTGTGTGTGTGTGTGTGTTGTGCGTGCGTGTGTGTGTGACAGTGGGCTGAAGGAAAGTTGTTTGAGGGGAAAAACCAATCTTGAGTGTTTTTCTTTTCTTCTTCCTTGGGGGTGTGAAGAGTGTGTCTTCACCACACGCACAAGGTGACTGGTATTAACACACACACACACACACACACACACACACACACACACACACACACACACACACACACACACACACACACACACACACACACACACACACACACACACACACACACACGCACGCACGCACACGCTAGCTTGTATGTTTGCACATTTGCGTTTCAAAAAAGTATAATGATAATATGCTGTAAGGGGCGTGGTCAGTTGCACTGTAAATAAGCCCCCAAGGTTTTCCCTACACTTTGAAAGCTGCTGCTTCCAAGACGGCGCAGCGGATTTATGGATTTTTCCTGGCTGACGGGCCATAGTGCAAATACTTTTTATTAAACACGTGCAAGGACACTGAAAAGGTGTGTTATTGTTTGTGCTACGGCGCCATCTTTGGGACGAGTTCTCTCACTGCGGGTATGGATGTGTGTGGTAGTTTATGCAAAACATATTTAAATCATATCTAACATATTATATTGAAGTTTGTGGTAGTTTATGCAAAACATATTTAAATCATATGTAATTTCCTGTGTTGCAGTTGAAATGTTGTTGTAGTAGTTGAGTGATGGGACGACATCATATTGATGATTACTTCAAATGTTATATCTACTAAGAAGTGTATTCAACCGGACTTTTGTAAATAAAGGGGAGCACAAAAAATGTCATTATTGTCTTTATTGTAACAAAAAATGTTAGTGTACATGAAACATATGTTTATTATTGTCATTTAGTCCTTAAATAAAATACTAGACCACTTGTCTTTTAGTAGTAAGTAAACAAACAAAGACTCCTAATTAGTATGCAGTAACATATTGTGTCATTTATACACCTATTATGTTGTACACATTATGAGGGACAAACTGTAAAAATGGATTATTAATCTACTTGTTCATTTACTGTTAATATCTGCTTATTTTCTGTTTTAACATGTTCTATCTACACTTCTGTTCAAATGTAATAATCACTTATTCTTCTCTTCTTTGATACTTGACATTAGTTTTGGATGATACCACACATTTAGGTATGGATGTGATACCAAGTAGTTACAGGATCATACATTGGTCATATTCAAAGTCCTCATGTGTCCAGGGACGTATTTACTGACTTTATAAACATAATATACATTTTAAAAAAAGGAAAAAAGATTTTGTGACGATAAAAAATGTCGATATAATCATAGTAGTATCGACTAGATACACTCTTGTACTTGGTATCATTACAGTGGATGTCAGGTGTAGATCCACCCATGGCATTTGTTTACATTGTGACGGCGGTGAGCTATTGTATCCTCCTACAGTGTGTAGTGAAGCATGTTTAGCTATTCCTCATCCTCCAGTGATAATGCTACTTGTAAGAAACTCACTTTGTGTGTCGCCATGGAGGCCAGGATAAGTGATTTAGAAGTAGCTAGAACACTGTGGATGGACGTTAGCCGCTAGCTAGCTAGCCACGTCTTAAAGCAGCTCTTCCTGAGGGTGTTTCAGTGTTATAACTTCACATTTATCTTGACTTTTTACACCAAAATGCGTCCATTCTCCCTTTTCTGTCTACACACTGTGTCTGCTTGTAAGTACTCTGTGTGTGTGTGTGCGCTGCCCAACATGCTCCTCTGCTCGTAAAACCAGCAATGACACCAGGTGACGATGCCTGTAATATATATATATATATATATATATATATATATATATATATATATATATATATATATATATATATATATATATATATATATATATATATATATATATATATATATATATATATATATATATATATATATATATATATTCAGTATATATGTTTATGTATATGTTAGGTCAGGAAAAAACACAAAATTTATTTTATACATTTTTTATAAAGCTACCAAACAGGCCTACAAGCCTGTTTGGTAGCTTTCCCTTTTTTATAAAAAATTTATAAAATAAATTTTGTGTTTTTTCCTGACCTAACATATACATAAACATATATACTGAATATATATATATATATATATATATATATATATATATATATATATATATATATATATATATATATATATATATATATATATATATATATATATATATATATATATATATATATATATATATATAGTGTACATGAAACATATGTTTATTATTGTCATTTAGTATATATATATCCATCCATCCATCCATCTTCAACCGCTTATCCGGAATCGGGTCGCGGGGACAGCAGCTCCAGCAAAGACCCCCAGACTTCCCTCTCCAGAGCAACATTTGCGACTTCCTCCTGGGGAATCCCGAAGCGTTCCCAGGCCAGAGAGGAGATGTAATCCCCCCATCTGGTCCTTGGCCTGCCGCGGGGCCTCCTCCCAGTGGGACGTGCAACGAGGACCTCCCTAGGGAGACGCTCGTGAGGCATCCGCACGAGATGCCCGAACCACCTAAGCTGGCTCCTTTCCAAGCGAAGGAGCAGCGGCTCTACTCCGAGTCTCTCTCGGGTGACTGCACTTCTCACCCTATCTCTAAGGGAGATGCCAGCCACCCTTCTGAGGAAACTCATTTCGGCCGCTTGTATCCGCGATCTTATTCTTTCGGTCATTACCCACACTTCATGACCATAGGTGAGAGTAGGAATGTAGATAGCTCGGTAGACCGAGAGCTTTGCCTTCTGGCTCAGCTCCCGTTTCGTCACAACAGTGCGGCAGAGAGACTGCAATACTGCCCCAGCTGCTCCGATTCTCCGGCTGATTTCCTTCTCCATCTTTCCCTCACTCGTGAACAAGACCCCGAGATACTTAAACTCCTCCACCTGGGACAGAGTCCTGTCCCCTACCCGGACTGTACAAACCATCGGTTTCCTGCTGAGAACCATGGCCTCAGATTTGGAGATGCTGATCCTCATTCCA
>NC_084751.1:7487356-7489856 GCF_033978785.1 Entelurus aequoreus
TTTTCATTAAAGGACATAAAACAAACAAAACCAAAAAAACTGGGGAAAAAAATACAAAAACTTAAATCCAAAATTTATCTAATGAATTAAATAATGACATTTAAAAAAAATACATAATATTAAAAATGTGTGGCCTATTTTTAACACTTTTTTAAGTGGGACCCTTTTGGATCCCTAAGAGTTTTAGTGGGATTTTATTTTTTTTAAATGACATTGTTCATAAATATGATTTATTGATTTAGCTACGGCTCCAATTACTTCACATTAAATATTACACTTTGAAATATATTTTAGGGAAAACATTTACTTTAGAATAGGGATGTCCGATAATGGCTTTTTGCCGATATCCGATATTCCGATATTGTCCAACTCTTTAATTACCGATACCGATATCAACCGATACCGATATCAACCGATATATGCAGTCGTGGAATTAACACATTATTATGCCTAATTTGGACAAACAGGTATGGTGAAGATAAGGTACTTTTTTAAAAAAAATTTAAAATAAGATAAATAAATTAAAAACATTTTCTTGAATAAAAAAGAAAGTACAACAATATAAAAACAGTTACATAGAAACTAGTAATGAATGAAAATGAGTAAAATTAACTGTTAAAGGTTAGTACTATTAGTGGAGCAGCAGCACGCACAATCATGTGTGCTTACGGACTGTATCCCTTGCAGACTGTATTGATATATATTGATATATAATGTAGGAAGCAGAATATTAATAACAGAAAGAAACAACCCTTTTGTGTGAATGAGTGTAAATGGGGGAGGGAGGTTTTTTGGGTTGGTGCACTAATTGTAAGTGTATCTTCTGTTTTTTATGTTGATTTAATTTTTTAAAAAAAACAAAACAAAACAAAAAACCCGATACCGATAATAAAAAAAACGATACCGATAATTTCCGATATTACATTTTAACGCATATATCGGCCGATAATATCGGCATGCCGATATTATCGGACATCTCTAGTAAAAAATATATATAATATTAAAAATGTTTGGCCTATTTTAACACTTTTATAAGTGGGACCCTTGAGAATTTTAGTGGGATTTTTTAGTTTTTAAATGTCATTGTTCATTATTATAATTTATTGACCTATATACAGCTCCAATTACTTCACATTAAATATTACACTTTGAATGATTTGTTTGGGGAAATATTGCATATTTTATATGCTATAAAAACTAAGTTTTTCATTAAAGGACATAAAACAAACAAAACCAAAAAAAACTGGGGAAAAAAATACAAAAACTTGAATCTAAAATATATCTAATAAATTAAATAATGACATTTAAAAAAATACATAATATTAAAAATGTGTGGCCTATTTTTAACACTTTTTTAAGTGGGACCCTTTTGGCCCCCTAAGAGTTTTAGTGCGATTTAATTTTTTTTAAATGACATTGTTCATAAATATGATTTATTGATTTAGCTACGGCTCCAATTACTTCACATTAAATATTACACTTTGAAATATATTTTAGGGAAAATATTTAGTTTAGAAAATAAATAGTTTTCCATGACAAGGGCATGATACAAACCAAACCAAAAAACTGGGGGGGAAAAATACAAAAACTTATAATCAATAAGTCGATCTAAAAAGTATCTGATGAATTCTACAATGACATTTTAGAAATATATAATATTAATCATGTGTGGCCTATTTTTAACACTTTTATAAGTGGGACCCTTTTGGATCCATGAGGATTTTAGTGGAATTTTTTTTGAAACTGTCATTATAAAAAATGAAAACTTTATAATGACAGATAAATCGAGATGTAAGCGTTGACAAATATAAATATATATATACATATATGACTTATTTTTAAAATGTTCTGACTGAGAGCCTTCCAAGACCATGGAACAGAACTTGAGGGGAGCCCTAAAGCTTTCAAACAAATTCATAAATATTGTATTGTATTGGTTTTGAAAATGAAAAAAATATGAATAATAGATATAAAAATATGTTTTTGGAGTCTGTGGCCCTCAGAGGAAAAAGTTAGGACACCCCCATGTTGTTCCCGAGAGGCCGCCAGGTCGCCATGCCGACCACGTAGGAGGCAGTTTTGAGGCGAGGGCGCTGCATTGTGAGCTGCTGAATGTGCCGTGGCTGAAAAGACGGCCACACAAAGCTGGCTGGTCACATGACTCGGCCAATGTGACGCTTTTATGTCCGCCATCCACTCCGGCAGGTGGAGTTCATTTGTGCCACATTCATAGAAACATGAACTCAGCTCCATTTCACCCTCTTCATGGGAGGCCAGCCACAACATTCCCACCGACAAGAACCCTGACCTCACCTCACTAATATCTATTTGCTTCATCACGCTCTATTTCACCATGGCAGGAAAGATTGGCCGTCATCAGGAGAAGAAGCAAACATTATTAGCCAAAGATGGAATTAAAAAAAGAGTAAAAGTGAGTCAACAAAAGTAAGAAAAAATAATAAATAAAATGACATAACATTATAGTATCTACAAATGTGCA
>NC_084751.1:7492356-7532356 GCF_033978785.1 Entelurus aequoreus
GCATGGTATGGTATGGTATGGTATGGTATGGAATGGTATGGAATGGTATGGAATGGCATGGTATGGTATGGTATGGTATGGTATGGTATGGTATGGTATGACACTATATGTTATGGTATGGTATGGAATGGTATGGTATGGTATGTAATGGAATGATATGGTACGGTATGTTATGGCATTGTATCGTAAGGAATGATATGGTATGGTATAACAACATTTCATTTAATTTCATCCCACGGTGACGCCATCATCCTCATCTCCAGCGGGCCTTCGCATGGCGCCACCATTATCCTCGTCTCTGGCGGGCCATCCCACGGCGCCGCCATCATCCTTGTCTCCGGCGGGCCGTCTCCGGCGGGCCGTCTCTGGCGGGCCGTCTCCGGCGGGTCGTCGCACGGCGCCGCCATCATCAACCTTTCCAGCGGACCGTCCCATGGCGCCGCCATCATCCTCGTCTCTGGCGGGCCGTCTCTGGCGGGCCGTCTCCGGCGGGTCATCGCACGGCGCCGCCATCATCAACGTTTCCAGGGGACCGTCCCACGGCGCCGCCATCATCCTCGTCTCCGGCGGGCCGTCCCACGGCGCCGCCATGGCCTCCAGCATGGTGGCCTCACCCGTAACATGTTGACTGATGGTGGCTGACACCAGGACACGCCCACACGGCCCACCAGGAGGGATGGCGCCAACACGTCAGCGTTGAGGTCCACACTCAATCCTTCTTTCAGCCATTAAATGCAAATGCAAGTTGTCAGGAGGAGCAAGTCAGCTTTTGTTGGTCATCAAAGATGGACGCTCAAGTCTTCCTCAGGAAAAAGACAAAAACATCTTTAGCAACTTTGAGCATTCTGGTGAACATCCTGCGGGACAGCGACTGTCTCCGTTTGGACGCCAGCACTCTCCACATTTGTCTGTTTAATGACGCGCATGTCCGCTCAAACGGCGTTTTAACGGCGTGCTGTCACCTGCACGGAACAATTGGCCACCCGGGAACATGAGGAGGACGCAAAGACGCGGCGGGGGAGGGGAGGGGAGGGGAGGGGAGAGGAGAGGAGAGGAGGGGAGGGGAGGGGAGAGGAGAGGAGGGGAGGGGAGGGGAGGGGAGGGGAGGGGAGGGGAGGGGAGAGGAGGGGAGGATGGATGCAGGAGGAAAGACGTGCACCTGCACAGGTGAGGAGGAGATAACAACATGATGACTCTGCACTTTTCACATCTGAGTAGTCTTCCCTTGACAACCTGCGGGGACCACCACAGTCATGTGACCCACACCTGGAGCAGTCATGTGACCCACACCTGGAGCAGTCATGTGACCACCACACCTGGAGCAGTCATGTGACCAACACCTGGAGCAGTCATGTGACCCACACCTGGAGCAGTCATGTGACCACCACACCTGGAGCACTCATGTGCCCACACCTGGAGCAGTCATGTGACCCACACCTGGAGCAGTCATGTGACCACCACACCTGGAGCACTCATGTGCCCACACCTGGAGCAGTCATGTGACCCACACCTGGAGCAGTCATGTGACCACCACACCTGGAGCACTCATGTGCCCACACCTGGAGCAGTCATGTGACCACCACACCTGGAGCAGTCATGTGACCCACACCTGGAGCAGTCGTGTGACCCACACCTGGAGCAGTCATGTGACCCACACCTGGAGCAGTCATGTGACCCACACCTGGAGCAGTCATGTGACCCACACACACACATAACATACACATGGGTATGAATTATAACACCTTAATTACACCTTAATAAAGTAAAATTATGAAACGTCAACATAAACATGGATATAAATAATAACACATTAATTACACCTTAATAACATACAAATATAAAACGTTAACATAAAATATGGATATGAATAATAACACGTTAATTACACGCTAATAACATAAAAATATGAAACGTTAACATAAAATATGAATATGAATAATATGTTAATTACACGTTAATAACATAAAAATATAAAACGTTAACACAAAATATGAATATGAATAATAACACGTTAATTACACTTTAATAACATAACAATATAAAACGTTAACACAAAATATGGATATGCATAATATGTTAATTACACTTTAATAACATAAAAATATAAAACGTTAACACAAAATATGAATATGAATAATAACACGTTAATTACACGTTAATAACATAAAAATATGAAACGTTAACATAAAATATGAATATGAATAATAACACGTTAATTACACGTTAACATAAACATATGAAACGTTAACATAAAATATGGATATGAATAATAACACGTTAATTACACGTTAATAACATAAAAATATGAAACGTTAACATAAAATATGAATATGAATAGTAACACGTTAATTACACGTTAATAACATAAAAATATGAAACGTTAACATAAAATATGGATATGAATAATAACACGTTAATTACACGTTAATAACATAAAATTATGAAACGTTAACATTAAACATGGATATGAATAATAACATGTTAATTACATGTTAATAACATAAAATATGAAACGTTAACATAAAATATGGATATGAATAATAACACGTTAATTACACGTTAATAACATAAAAATATGAAACGTTAACATAAAATATGAATATGAATAATATGTTAATTTCACGTTAGTAACACAAAACGTTAACACAAAATATGGATATGAATAATAACACGTTAATTAAACGTTAATAACATAAAAATATGAAACGTCAACATAAAATATGGATATAAATAATAACAGGTTAATTACACGCTAATAACATAAAATTATGAAACGTTAACATTAAAAATGGATATGAATTATAACACGTTAATTACACGTTAATAACATAAAAATATAAAACGTTAACACAAAATATGAATATGAATAATATGTTAATTACACGTTAATAACATGAAAATATAAAATGTTAACACAAAATATGGATTTGAATGATAACACGTTAATTACACGTTAATAACATAAAAATATGAAACGTTAACGTAAAGTATGGATATGAATAATAACACGTTAATTACACATTAATAACATAAAATTATGAAACGTTAACATTAAAAATGGATATGAATTACAACACGTTAATTACACCTTAATAAAGTAAAATTATAAAACGTCAACATAAAATATGGATATGAATAATAACACATTAATTACACTGTAATAACATACAAATATAAACGTTAACATAAAATATGGATATGAATAATAACACGTTAATTACATGTTAATAACATACAAATATAAAACGTTAACATAAAATATGAATATGAATAATGTTAATTACACATTAATAACATAAAAATATAAAAGGTTAACATAAAATATGGATATGAATAATAACACGTTAATTACACGTTAATAACATAAAAATATGAAACGTTAACATAAAATATGGATATGAATAATAACACGTTTATTACACGTTAATAACATAAAAATATGAAACGTTAACATAAAATATGGATATGAATAATAACACGTTAATTACACTTTAATAACATAAAAATATGAAACGTTAACATAAAAATATGGAACGTTAACATAAAATATGGATATGAATAATAACACGTTAATTACACATTAATAACATAAAAATATGAAACATTAACATAAAATATGGATATGAATAATAACACGTTAATTACACGTTAATAACATAAAAATATGAAACATTAACATTAAACATGGATATGAATAACACGTTAATTACACGTTAATAAGATAAAAATATGAAACGTTAACATAAAATATGGATATAAATAATAACACGTTAATTACACGTTAATAACATAAAAATATGAAACGTTAACATTAAACATGGATATGAATAATAACACGTTAATTACACGTTAATAACATAAAAATATGAAACGTTAACACAAAATATGAATAATATGTTCATTACACGTTAATAACATGAAAATATAAAACGTTAACACAAAATATGGATATGAATAATAACATGTTAATTACACGTTAATAACATAAAAATATGAAACGTTAACGTAAAGTATGGATATGAATAATAACACGTTAATTACACTTTAATAACATAAAAATATGAAAAGTTAACATAAAATATGGATATAAATAATAACATTTTAATTACACGTTAATAACATACAATTATGAAACGTTAACATTAAACATGAATATGAATAATAACACATTAATTACACGTTAATAACATAAAAATATGAAACGTTAACATTAAACATGAATATGAATAATAACACATTAATTACACGTTAATAACATAAAAATATGAAACGTTAACATAAAACATGCATATGAATAATATGTTAATTACACGTTAATAACATAAAAATATGAAACATTAAAATAAAATATGGATATAAATAATAACACGTTAATTACACATTAATAACATTAAATTATGAAACGTTAACATTAAACATGGAATAACACATTAATTACACATTAATAACATAAAAATATGAAACGTTAACATCAAACTATGGAACGTTAACATAAAATATGGATATGAATAATAACACGTTAATTACACGTTAATAAAATAAAAATATGAAACATTAACATAAAATATGGATATGAATAATAACACGTTTAATTACACGTTAATAACATACAAATATGAAACATTAACATAAAATATGGATATGAATAATAACACGTTAATTACACGTTAATAAAATAAAAATATGAAACATTAACATAAAATATGGATATGAATAATAACACGTTTAATTACACGTTAATAACATACAAATATGAAACATTAACATAAAATATGGATATGAATAATAACACGTTAATTACACTTTAATAACATAAAAATATGAAACATTAACATAAAATATGGATATGAATAATTACATGTTAATAACATAAAATATGAAACGTTAACATAAAAACTAATAGACAAAAAAAGATGTAGCACAAACGAACTGGACAAGTTTGGGGAGATTTTGACAAGGTGGGTGTTTGGTTATGAATAATAACATGTTAATTACAGGTTAATAACATATAAATAAGAAATGTTGACAGGCTGTTATGAATAATAACACGTTAATTACAGGTTAATAACATATAAATATGAAATGTTGACAGGCTGTTATGAATAATAACACGTTAATTACAGGTTAATAACATATAAATAAGAAATGGGCTGTATGACATCACTAGTCAGAATAAAAGATGTTTACATTCCACATGCAGCATCAAAGATGTCATCCAAGGGCCAACTCCACACGTGTTAATAACACAAGAAAGAAGACTAATTGATTATTAACAATTCCCTGACCAGTCATGTGATTAGGCCGTCGCCATGGCGACTGCACCGCGCTCCATACCAACAAGTGTTTTCCGTCAGCTGTAATTGGACGGCAGAGGAGGTCCAGCTTTAGTTGTCACGCTCCACAATAATCCCACAGCTGGGAGGTGTCCTGTCATACACACTTTATGATGGGACTGTCTGTAGGGCCGGACATTTCATGTAAGGCCCCGCACTAAAGCTAGCAAGAAGAACACAACATGGATGTAACATCAATGTACACACAATCATACACACACACAACACATGTCATCTGTTGTGTTGTTGTAAGCGACATCATGGATGTAACATCAATGTACACACAATCATACACACACAACAGTATAATAATATGAATGTTTGATATTATATAGAGTATAATAATCATCAAAGTGATACAAGTGTCTCAGGCCTTCATCATGTCATATAGACATAAATATATATATGCATATATATATATATATATATATATATATATATATATATATATATATATATATATATATATATATATATATATATATATATATATATATATATATATATATATATACATATATATATGGGTTATATATATATGTATATATATATATATATATATATATACACATTTATACATATAAACATATAGACATAAATATATATATATGCATATATACATATATACACATATATATATATATATATATATATATATATATATATATATATATATATATATATATATATATATATATATATATATATATATATATACATATGTATATATATATATATATTTATATATATATATATATATATATATATATATATACATTTATACATATAAACATATAGACATAAATATATATATGCATATATACATATATACACATATAGACATATATATATATATATATATATATATATATATATATATATATATATATATATATATATATATATATATATATATATATATATATATATATATATATATATATATATATATATATATACATATACACATATAGACATATATATATATATATATACAGTACACAGATATATACAGTATATACACACACAGGTATATATACTGTATATACATTTATGTGTGTGTGTATATTTACATATATATGTATATATTTATACATGTATGCATATATATATATGTATATTTATACATATATACATAATATATATAAATATATGTACATATATGTATATATATTGATATATACATATATACATACCGTTAGCTCATCAATTATATACATATACAGTATATACAGTACATACATATATATATATATATATTTATATATATATATATACAGTATACACATATATGTATATACATATGTATATGTTTGAATCTTTCATGAAAAGGGATAAAGAACAACTGATTAGATTGTGGGCGTGTTTGGAATCATGTCTACACGTAATTGATTGATTAGACTTAGACTTACTGATTACATACCAGGCTGATATTTGCCATATTGATCCATATTCCTGAGGGAACTCTCCTGAAGGAATCAATAAAGTACTATCTATATTGATAATGATTTTATTGTGTTGTATTGACATGTTTACACCTACAACACAGATACAACATCTACACATATGATATTTAGTATTTAAACACATAAATAAAGAGTGAAGTACTAAGCACTGATCAGGCACCAGCACTTTTGTCCTGCATGAGAAAACAATCCTTGTTGCTGGAGCCCAATTTTTTAAATTCATTTAAGAACAAAAAATAATTTCCCTGTCAATAATTCTCCCTAAAATATGTTTTGATATCCGACAGGTCATTTTTGGACTTTTACTGCTGAGGCCACACCCTCCTTTTCCCTCCTTGCAGTGCTGCAGTAATCCAGTTTTTGTCCTTCTTTCCCAGCGTCTGCAGCAATCCAGTTTTTGTCCTTCTCTCCTGGCGTCTTCCCCGGTCCCGTTTTGTTTGTTTTGGCTACCGCAGCGATGGAGTCGCTCGACAAGCCTCCGTCCGCAACACCTGCGGCGTGGAGCGCCACCAGTTTCATGATCAATCAAATAACGCCACAGAGACGGACGGACATGAAGACCTCTGCCAAAAATGCAAACTTTGTGTAGACATCTTGACAAATATGAGATGGTTATATAAGTAAAGAAGGTAAGGCAGCAGCTCACACATTCTCATACTTTCTGTAACATCCAGGAAGAAATTATCTTGAAAAATGTCTCAACTATAATCTAGGTGAAGGAGCCCAGAATAGTTTTTTTTTTTTTTTATTTAAATGTTGACCAAAATAAAGAAGAAGAAAAAAAAAAAAAAAAAGAGAACTTATTTTTTTAAATAATAAAAAAAATGTAAAATATATATATATATATATATATATATATATATATATATATATATATATATATATATATATATATATATATATATATATATATATATATATATATATATATATATATATATATATATATATATATATATATATATATATATATATGTATATATATATATATATATATATATATATATATATATATATATATATATATATATACATATATATATATATATATATATATATATAGATATATATTTTATTTATTTTATTTTTTTTATTTAAAAAAAAAAAAAATATATATATATATATATATATATATATATATATATATATATATATATATATATATATATATATTTTTTTTTTTTTTTTTTTTTTTTTTTTTTAAAAAGAGAACTTATTTTTTTAAATAATAAAAAAATAAAAAAATAAAAAAAAAATATATATATATATATATATATATATATATTTATTTATTTTATTTTTTTTATTATTTAAAAAAATAAGTTCTATTTTTTTTTTAAATATATATATATATATATATATATATATATATATATATATATATATATATATATATATATATATATATATGTATGCTACAGTGTATTAAAAAAAAAAAGATAATAAAATAAATAAAAATAAGAACTAGAACTATTAAATCCATCAAGTGTTATGAACGTATATAAAATGGAGTAGATGAGTTATTGTAATGTAGACAAATGTCATATTTTGACCTATTTTCCCAGGAGATATTTAGAAATAAAATGTAGACACACGTAATAAAGATGCTTGATGTTTTTTGATGATACAACATCAAACATTATGTCACTACTGGTCCCACCTTTCCTACAAAATAATGTTCAAAAAACTACTTCAAGCTTGTCCAGATGTTTACTGACATATAATATTCATCTTTAAACAACTTAAATAACTCCAAATATGACTTATTGGCTTTCTTGACTACTAATAATCGGTATCAGTATCGGCCCTGATTTTTTTGAAACAACGGTGGATGTGTGAATTCTACAACATTTAGGTAACGAGCCTCAAATTCTGCTTGCCTCCACCCACAGAGACAAAGACGGGGGATTTCCGACAAGAGGCTTCACTCTGTTGATTTTAAAAACAACTCCAAAAGTTGTTTTGATGAAACTTTCAGAAGACGTCAACAACGGGATGAGGACCAAGTGAAGTTGAGGAAAGTTTCTCTTTGAAAGCAGAAAAAGTCCCGCCTCGCTATTTGCTGCCTCCTGGCTGCCGGATGCATTTTTAATGCGGCGCTCATTGAAATGCTGCTCCGCTTGTTTATGACAACGCTAATATGCTAATGTGCCATCGTGGCGCTGACACGCCGCGCGCCGGGTCACGTCTCTCGGGAGCTTCAGACGTGTTAGCGGATCACAGTCGGCCATGTTGGAACATGTGCGTGGCTGCCAGCGTTGGCTCGTCAATTAGCCTGGCAGACGACGTGAAGGGGAAAGCTCCTGGGACGGAACGTGGGAGGAGCTCGCGGTGCGACAGGAAGCCAGACTCACCTGCAGACCTCGTGCACAAACCACGGGAATCGAACAGGCCACCCGAGGGCCAATTGGGCCCCGCCAATCATTTTCTAACGACCCATTCTAAAAATATGGTTACCATAAAAAAATATATATAAAGAATAGGAATAAAAGAGCAAACAGGTGAAATGTGAGGAGAAAAAGTTGCAATGTTCACTTTTTTCTTTACATATACTGTAATATTGTACATGGTCATTGTTATATATTGTATATAATATATCAGTAAATATTATTTACTGTATATATAATATGTAAATATTACATATATGTTATATTTGATATTGCTACTACGGTACATTTTTAGTCTACTTTATACCTGCATTATCCTTTCCATCCTTACACTTTCCATCCTTTGGAACTGAGCTACTGTGTGGAACACTTTCCCTGGTGGAGCAATAAAGTTAGTCGAAGTCTAATTCTAATAACACAAAGCTGCCATGCAGGCAGTTTTTCATTTGAAAACTGTCATTCATCAAAAAATAATCATCAATGTCGTTATGAATTATTGAACTTACTTCACATCAAATATTACACTTTCAAATATTATTTGGGGGAACTATTGCATATAGTGTGTGTTTGCCATTTGAAAAACATTTTCTACGACAAAAAGGGAACATTTAGAGACTAAAGCGTTGAAAAAAATTATGTATGATTTGTTTTTAACACTTTTAAGAGTGGGAATCTTTTGGATCCCTGAGGATTTTAGTGGGATTTTTTAACTATCTTTAAAAAATAATAATAAATAATCAAAATCAATGTTGTTATGAATTATTGACATATTTAAGGCTCCAATTACTTCACATTGAATATTACACTTAGATTTATTTGGGGGGGATGGGGAGGAATATTGCGTATTTTGCTATCATTATTCTTTTTTTTTTCAATGACAAAAAGGCCATGAAACGAAACTAACAAAAAAAAACAACAACAAAAAAAACATACAAAATAAACTAATCATCAACGGATCTAAAGTTGATCTCAAGATGCAAGTTTTAAAAAATATATATTTTGGACTCATTTGTAACACTTTTAAGAGTGGGACCCTTTTGGGTCCCTGAGGATTTTAGTGGGACTTTTTAACTATCTTTAAAAAATAATAATAAAGAATCAAAATCAATGTTGTTATGAATTATTGACATATTTAAGGCTCCAATTACTTCACATTGAATATTACACTTAGATTTTTTTGGGGGGGGGATGGGGATGGGGAGGAATATTGCGTATTTTGCTATTATTATTATATATTTTTTTCAATGACAAAAAGGCCATGAAACGAAACTAACAAAAAAACAAAACAAAAACAAAAAAACATACAAAATAAACTAATCATCAACGGATCTAAAGTTGATCTCAAGATTCAAGTTTAAAAAAATATATATTTTGGACTCATTTGTAACACTTTTAAGAGTGGGACCCTTCTGGATCCATGAGGATTTTAGTGGGATTTTTTAACTATCTTTAAAAAATAATAATAAATAATCAAAATCAATGTTGTTATGAATTATTGACATATTTAAGGCTCCAATTACTTCACATTGAATATTACACTTAGATTTTTTTGGGGGGGATGGGGAGGAATATTGCGTATTTTGCTATTATTTATTTTATTTTTTTCAATGACAAAAAGGCCATGAAACGAAACTAACAAAAAAAAACAAAAAAACATAAAAAATAAACTAATCATCAACGGATCTAAAGTTTATCTCAAGATTCAAGTTTAAAAAAATATATATTTTGGACTCATTTGTAACACTTTTAAGAGTGGGACCTGGGACCCTTCTGGATCCATGAGGATTTTAGTGGGATTTTTTAACTATCTTTAAAAAATAATAATAAATAATCAAAATCAATGTTGTTATGAATTATTGACATATTTAAGGCTCCAATTACTTCACATTGAATATTACACTTAAGTTTTTTTGGGGGGATGGGGAGGAATATTGCGTATTTTGCTATTATTATTATATATTTTTTATCAATGACAAAAAGGCCATGAAACGAAACTAACAAAAAAACAAAACAAAAACAAAAAAAACATACAAAATAAACTAATCATCAACGGATCTAAAGTTGATCTCAAGATTCAAGTTTTAAAAAAAATAAATTTTGGACTCATTTGTAACACTTTTAAGAGTGGGACCCTTTTGGGTCCCTGAGGATTTTAGTGGGATTTTTTAACTATCTTTAAAAAATAATAATAAATAATCAAAATCAATGTTGTTATGAATTATTGACATATTTAAGGCTCCAATTACTTCACATTGAATATTACACTTAGATTTTTTTGGGGGAGAGGAGGAATATTGCGTATTTTGCTATTATTTTATTTATTTATTTTTATGGCAAAAAGGCCATAAAACGAAACCAACACCAAAAAAAATTAAAAATAAAAAAAAAACATAAAAATCTAATCATCAACGGATCTAAAGTTGATCTCCAGATTCAAGTTTTTTTTGTTGTTGTTTTTTTTGGACTTATTTGTAACATTTTTAAGAGTGGGACCCTTTTGGGTCCCTGAGGATTTTAGTGGGATTTTTTGATTATCTTTTAAAATAATAATAATAAAGAATCAAAATCAAAGTTGTTACGAATTATTGACATATTTAAAGCTCCAATTACTTCACATTGAATATTACACTTATTATTTTTTTTGGGGGGAGGAGGAATATTGCGTATTTTGCTATTATTTTATTTATTTATTTTCATGGCAAAAAGGCCATAAAACAAAACTAACAAAAAAACCATACAAAATAAACTAATCATCAATGGATCTAAAGTTGATCTCAAGATTCAAGTTTTAAAAAAAATATATTTTGGACTAATTTGTAACACTTTTAAGAGTGGGACCCTTTTGGGTCCCTGAGGATTTTAGTGGGATTTTTTGATTATCTTTTTAAATAAAAATAAAGAATCAAAATCAATGTTGTTATGAATTATTGACATATTTAAGGCTCCAATTACTTCACATTGAATATTACACTTAGATCTTTTGGGGGTGGGGAGGAATATTGTGTATTTTGCTATTATTTTTTTTATTTTTTTCAATGACAAAAAGGCCATAAAACGAAACTAACAAAAAAAACATAAAAAATAAACTAATCATCAACGGATCTAAAGTTGATCTCGAGATTCAAGTTGTTTTTTTTAAATAATTTTGGACTTATTTGTAACACTTTTAAGAGTGGGACCCTTTTGGGTCCCTGAGGAATTTAGTGGGATTTTTTGATTATCTTTTTAAATAATAATAAAGAATCAAAATCAAAGTTTTTACGAATTATTTACATATTTAAAGCTCCAATTACTTCACATTGAATATTACACTTAGATTTTTTTTTGGGGGGGGAGGAATATTGCGTATTTTGGTATTATTTTATTTATTTATTTTCATGGCAAAAAGGCCATAAAACGAAACTAACACACACAAAAATAAAAATAAAAAAAATCCATAAAATTCTAATCATCAACGGATCTAAAGTTGATCTCCAGATTCATGTTTTTTTTGTTGGTTTTTTTTTGGACTTATTTGTAACACTTTTAAGAGTGGGACCCTTTTGGGTCCCTGAGCATTTTAATGGGATGTTTTCTTTTTTATTGTGTGCAAAAAAAAAAGTTGATTCAAGTATTTTCTTTAAGCTGTTATTGCTCAAACATGATAATGAATTGAAATAAATGTTATGAATTATTGATCTATTGAAGGCTCCAATTATTTCATATGAAATATTACACTTAGTTTGGGGGGGAAATGCAGAAGTCTGTAAAAGGCAGGTTTTCTTGAACAAAAAGGGTATAAAATATTAAAAATATATGTATTTGACTTTATTTTGACAAAAAGACCTAAAGTTGGTCCACAGTAGAGATTGAAGCGGTGAAAAATAAAAGATTATTTGACTTGTCTTCCACATTTTTGTGACTGCGATGTTGTGAAGTGAAGATAAGAAAGGAATCTCTTGCAGGGGAGACAGACCTTGACTTGACCTTCAACACGGAGGAAACCCCACAAGTCGGGTGTTAGCTCCACGTAGCACGCAGGTTAGCATGAACACTCACACCTGCAGACAAAGGGGAGGGGCTAGGGGCAGAAACAGCCACCTGGCAACCAGAGAAGGTGAAGACGGCAGGAGACGAGCATGGAGATCATCAAGGAGAAGAATACTTCAATTACTACCCGTAATCCCCTCCTGGCTATATTCTCTTGTTCTTGAGAAGGAAACAAATCAAAATGTTTTCATTTTTCAGTGTGGAAAAAGTTAGGACACCCCTGCTTCATCCAATCGTTCACTTCAAGTTGTGGAAACATCTCAAAAATAAGAAGAAGAACAAATGTTCATTTTCGAGGAACTCAAGTACACCCAACAAAACAAAAGCATGAAAAAAAGATGAGACAGGAATCCTAAAAGAGGTTTAAGTTGGAAATCTGTCAACTAAAGAAAGATTTGACAGCTAGAATGAAAAGTACTTTGTAGAAAGTGGAGCAGAAAGAGGTTCCTGACGTCGCCAGGAAGGTTCCCTCCCAGGACATCTTTTAGCCTGAAGGTTCTTATCAGCGGAACACTGCCGCCATGGAAACAAGACTCTTACTGTGAAGAGTTCTACTAGGAGGCGCTGTCATCGCTGCGGGGCCGCCCCTGGCTCCGATGGGGGCCCTCAATTGTATTTTACTAAGTAAATCAATTTATGGACTTTTTTTTCCATTTTCATCAAACTTTAATGTAATGTTTTGCAACATTTTGCTTTAATTCAATGCAAAATAACAACATTTTGTAATAGTTCAGTGCAAAATAACAATTTGTTTTTGTATTAAAACAACATTTTGGAATAATTCAGTGCCAAATAACACATTGTTTTTTTTTTACTAAAACAGGATTTTGTATTAGTTCAGTACAAAATAACACATTTTTTGTACTAAAACAACATTTTGGAATAGTTCAGTGTAAAATAACACATTGTTTTGTACTAAAACAACATTTTAAAATAGTTTGGTGCAAAATAACACCTTGTTTTGTATTAAAACAACATTTTGGAGCAGTTAAGTGCAAAATAACACATTGCTTTGTACTAAAACAACTTTGTAATAGTTCAGTGCAAAATAACACATTGTTTTGTACTAAAAAACATTGTGTAATAGTTCAGTGCAAAATAACACATCGTTTGTACTAAAACGACATTTTGTAAAAGTTCAGGGCAAAATAACACATAGTTTTGTACTGAAACAGGATTTTGTATTAGTTCAGTGCAAAATAACACCTCCTTTGTACTAAAACAACATTTTGGAATAGTTCAGTGCAAAATAACACATTGTTTTGTACTAAAACAACATTTTGAAATACTTCAGTGCAAAATAACCCACTGTTTTGTACTAAAACAATATTTTGGAATAGTTCTGTGTAAAATAATACATTGTTTTGTACTAAAACATTTTGGAATAATTCAGTGCAAAATAACACATTGTTTTGTACTAAAAGAACATTTTGTAATAGTTCAGTGCAAAATGACACACTGTTTTGTACTAAAACAACATTTTGGAATAGTTCATTGCAAAATAACACATTATTTTGTACTAACACAACACTTTGTAATAGTTCAGTGCAAAATAACACATTGTTTTGTACTACAACAACATTTTGTAATAGTTCATTGCAAAATAACACCTTGTTTTGTACTAAAACAACATTTTGGAATAGTTCAGTGCAAAATAACAAAAACAATTGTACTCAAACAACATTTTGAAATAGTTCAGTGCAAAATGACACACTGTTTTGTACTAAAACAACATTTTGGAATAGTTCAGTGCAAAATAACACATTGTTTTGTACTAAAACAACATTTTGTAATAGTTCCGTGCAAAATAACACCTTGTTTTGTACTAAAACAACACTTTGCAATAGTTCAGTGCAAAATAACACATTGTGTTGTACTAAAACAACATTTTGTAATAGTTCAGTGCAAAATAACACCTTGTTTTGTACTAAAACAGCATTTTGTAATAGTTCAGTGCAAAATAACACATTGTTTTGTACTAAAACAACATTTTGTAATAGTTCAGTGCAAAATAACACCTTGTTTCTGTACTAAAACAACATCTTGTAATAGTTCAGTGCAAATTAACACATTTTTGTACTAAAATGACATTTTGTAATAGTTCAGTGCAAAATAACACATTGTATTGTACTAAAACAGATTTTGTATTAGTTCAGTGCAAAATAACACCTTGTTTTGTACTATAACAACATTTTGGAATAGTTCAGTGCAAAATAACACATTGTATTGTACTAAAACAGGATTTTGTATTAGTTCAGTGCAAAATAACACCTTGTTTTGTACTATAACAACATTTTGGAATAGTTCAGTGCAAAATAATGCATTTTTTTGTACTAAAACAGCATTTTGTTATAGTTCAGTGCAAAATAACACATTGTTTTGTACTAAAACAACATCTTGTAATAGTTCAGTGCAAAATAACACATTGTTTTGTACTAAAACAGGATTGTGTATTAGTTCAGTGCAAAATAACACATTGTTTTGTACTAAAATTACATTTTGTAATAGTTCAGTGCAAAATAACACATTGTATTGTACTAAAAGAACATTTTGGAATAGTTCAGTGCAAAATAACACATTTGCAAAGCTCCCTGATGGGGTCGTACGGTGTAGCGGTACAACTAAAAGACAAGTTGTCTAGTATGTGACTATTTGATTGAAGGACTAAATAAGAATAATAAACATATGTTTCATGTTCACTAACATTGTTTGTTACAATAATGACATTTTTTGTGCTCCCCTTTATTTACAAAAGTATCAAAAAGTATCGAAACACATTTTGCTAGCGGCACCGCTACCAAAATGTGCCGTGTGTGTGGTTGTGTGTGTGTGTGTGTGTGTGTGTGTGTGTGTGTGTGTGTGTGTGTGTGTGTGTGTGTGTGTGTGTGTGTGTGTGTGTGTGTGTGTGTGTGTGTGTGTGTGTGTGTGTGTGTGTGTGAGTGTGTGTGTGTGTGTGTTTGAAGAGGTGTTAGCACCCGGAGTGAAGGTTGAGGAGGAGGTCATGTGACTTACCACCCGCTCATCCCGCCATAATCGGCGGCTCCTCACCTGCTGTGAGCTCCTGGGCTTTGCTGCGATTAGAGGCGGGGTCTGTCGGGAGGCGGGGCTAACAGTCTTCTAGAAGGATGAAGGCGAGTGTGGAGACAAGAGAGGCGCCGCGGGAGAAAAGACTGGACTCAAAGACTGGGATGAAAGATGGATGTCAGGAGGACGTGTTGAAGGCGGGATGATGTCAGGAGGACGTGTTGAAGGCGGGATGATGTCAGGAGGACGTGTTGAAGGCGGGATGATGTCAGGAGGACGTGTTGAAGGCGGGATGATGTCAGGAGGACGTGTTGAAGGCGGGATGATGTCAGGAGGACGTGTTGAAGGCGGGATGGTGTCAGGAGGATGTGTTGAAGGCGGGATGATGTCAGGAGGACGTGTTGAAGGCGGGATGATGTCAGGAGGACGTGTTGAAGGCGGGATGATGTCAGGAGGACGTGTTGAAGGCGGGATGATTTCAGGAGGACGTGTTGAAGGCGGGATGATGTCAGGAGGACGTGTTGAAGGCGGGATGATGTCAGGAGGACGTGTTGAAGGCGGGATGATGTCAGGAGGACGTGTTGAAGGCGGGATGATGTCAGGAGGACGTGTTGAAGGCGGGATGATGTCAGGAGGACGTGTTGAAGGCGGGATGATGTCAGGAGGACGTGTTGAAGGCGGGATGATGTCAGGAGGACGTGTTGAAGGCGGGATGGTGTCAGGAGGATGTGTTGAAGGCGGGATGATGTCAGGAGGACGTGTTGAAGGCGGGATGATGTCAGGAGGACGTGTTGAAGGCAGGATGATGTCAGGAGGACGTGTTGAAGGCGGGATGATTTCAGGAGGACGTGTTGAAGGCGGGATCATGTCAGGAGGATGTGTTGAAGGCGGGATGATGTCAGGAGGACGTGTTGAAGGCAGGATGATGTCAGGAGGACGTGTTGAAGGCAGGATGATGTCAGGAGGACGTGTTGAAGGCAGGATGATGTCAGGAGGACGTGTTGAAGGCGGGATGATGTCAGGAGGACGTGTTGAAGGCGGGATGATGTCAGGAGGACGTGTTGAAGGCGGGATGATGTCAGGAGGACGTGTTGAAGGCGGGATGGTGTCAGGAGGACGTGTTGAAGGCAGGATGATGTCAGGAGGACGTGTTGAAGGCGGGCTGATGTCAGGAGGACGTGTTGAAGGCGGGATGATGTCAGGAGGACGTGTTGAAGGCGGGATGATGTCAGGAGGACGTGTTGAAGGCGGGATGATGTCAGGAGGACGTGTTGAAGGCGGGATGGTGTCAGGAGGACGTGTTGAAGGCGGGATGATGTCAGGAGGACGTGTTGAAGGCAGGATGATGTCAGGAGGACGTGTTGAAGGCAGGATGATGTCAGGAGGACGTGTTGAAGGCGGGATGATGTAGGAGGACGTGTTGAAGGCGGGATGATGTCAGGAGGACGTGTTGAAGGCGGGATGATGTCAGGAGGACGTGTTGAAGGCGGGATGATGTCAGGAGGACGTGTTGAAGGCGGGATGATGTCAGGAGGACGTGTTGAAGGCGGGATGATGTCAGGAGGACGTGTTGAAGGCGGGATGATGTCAGGAGGACGTGTTGAAGGTGGGATGATGTCAGGAGGACGTGTTGAAGGCGGGATGATGTCAGGAGGACGTGTTGAAGGCGGGATGATGTCAGGAGGACGTGTTGAAGGCGGGATGATGTCAGGAGGACGTGTTGAAGGCGGGTCAGGAGGACGTGTTGAAGGCGGGATGATGCCAGGAGGACGTGTTGAAGGCGGGATTATGTCAGGAGGACGGCATTACTCACATGGCAGTAGTGAGTGAGTGATGTAGTGAGTGTGTGATGTAGTGAGTGTGTGATGTAGTGAGTGAGTGATGTAGTGAGTGTGTGATGTAGTGAGTGAGTGATGTAGTGAGTGTGTGATGTAGTGAGTGAGTGATGTAGTGAGTGTGATGTAGTGAGTGAGTGATGTAGTGAGTGAGTGATGTAGTGAGTTTGATGTAGTGAGGGAGTGATGTAGTGAGTGAGTGATGTAGTGAGTGTGTGATGTAGTGAGTGAGTGATGTAGTGAGTGTGTGATGTAGTGAGTGTGTGATGTAGTGAGTGTGTGATGTAGTGAGTGAGTGATGTAGTGAGTGTGTGATGTAGTGAGTGTGTGATGTAGTGAGTGTGTGATGTAGTGAGTGTGTGATGTAGTGAGTGAGTGATGTAGTGAGTGTGTGATGTAGTGAGTGTGTGATGTAGTGAGTGTGTGATGTAGTGAGTGAGTGATGTAGTGAGTGTGTGATGTAGTGAGTGTGTGATGTAGTGAGTGAGTGATGTAGTGAGTGTGTGATGTAGTGAGTGAGTGATGTAGTGAGTGTGTGATGTAGTGAGTGTGTGATGTAGTGAGTGAGTGATGTAGTGAGTGTGTGATGTAGTGAGTGTGTGATGTAGTGAGTGAGTGATGTAGTGAGTGTGTGATGTAGTGAGTGTGTGATGTAGTGAGTGAGTGATGTAGTGAGTGTGTGATGTAGTGAGTGTGTGATGTAGTGAGTGTGTGATGTAGTGAGTGTGTGATGTAGTGAGTGAGTGATGTAGTGAGTGTGTGATGTAGTGAGTGTGTGATGTAGTGAGTGAGTGATGTAGTGAGTGAGTGATGTAGTGAGTGTGTGATGTAGTGAGTGTGTGATGTAGTGAGTGAGTGATGTAGTGAGTGTGTGATGTAGTGATTTTTTGTATTACCATCAAAAGAAGAAGTTAGCGAGCGTGTTCTCGCTGGCTGAATTAGCATGTTAGCGCTGCAGCGGGTTAATTGCTAGCACACTTTTATCTGTTTGGAGTCCACCAGTGTGTGCGTGTGTGTGTGTGTGTGTGTGTGTGTGTGTGTGTGTGTGTGTGTGTGTGTGTGTGTGTGTGTGTGTGTGTGTGTGTGTGTGTGTGTGTGTGTGTGTGTGTGTGTGTGTGTGTGTGTGTGTGTGTGTGTGTGTGTGTGTGTGTGTGTGTGTGTGTGTGTGTGTGTGTGTGTGTGTGTGTGTGTGTGATTCAGCAGATGTAATGTCATCTCATTAAAGTGGTTGAGTTGATGAAGGGGAACGTACTTGTTTTGTATATTTTATCATATCATTTTATTGTATATTTTATCATACTATTATTATATTGTATATTTTACCATATTATTATTATTTTGTATATTTTATCATATTATTATTATTTTTGTATATTTTATCATATTATTTTTATTATGTATATGTAAATGTAAATGGGTTATACTTGTATATACATATATATACATATATATATATATATATATATATATATATATATATATATATATATATATATATATATATATATATATATATATATATATATATATATATATACATATATATATATATATATATATATATATATACATACATATAGACATATATATATATATATATATATATATATATATATATACATATAGACATATATATATATATATATATATATATATATATATATATATATATATATATATATATATACATATATATATATATATATATATATATATATATATATATATATATATATATATATATATATATATATATATATATATATATATATATATATATATATATATATCAGGGGTGTCACAACTGCAGCCCACCAGCGTCTTCAATTTGTCTTAAATTGAAAAAAGAATCTGACGCAGGGAGATTTCTATTAATTTTAAAAGCGACTTCAAATGCTGCTGCTGTGTCGCCATCTTGTGGACAACATGAGTAGTTCAGGACTATCCCCAACTGACATGATTTGAGTGAAGTCAAGCACAGCAAATACTTTACTTACATGACCCAATGCAAACAACCTTCCCTAGTCATGGCGAGATAAAAAAAATAAAATAAAAAAAAGCACACATAACACAATATAATACAGTCTGTAAATATTATAACAAAACATCCATGCAGCACACAAAACAAATCTGAATCACACCCATTTAAATCCATTGCAAAGCATGATGGGAAACAATCTCTCCAAACTTATGCTTAAAATTTTTGATTGATTACAAAACTTTTTAGAGGTTGTCACGGAAGTAAACAAGGTGGAAGTCCAACGTTTACATACTCTTAATTCATTAATTATTAATAATATATCCATTATATGAATATAATATATACACGTGTATGTGTGTGTGTTATATTGTCTTATCTGGGCTGGCAATTTGTGTCCATTTGGTTAGTTTGGTTGTTTTTTGCACCATGACAAGGGAAGGTTGTTTGCATTGGGTCGTATAAGTAAATGCTGCGCTTTGTCGCCTCCAAATCTTGATGGTGGGTCAAGGGCCTGCATTGTTCACGTTGTCCACAAGATGGTGACAAAGTAGCAGTATATAAAATGACTTTTTACAGTGAACTGAGTCATTCAACTCCAGACTGGAGACGGCGGCGGGTCGCACTCGGCCCGCGGGCCCTAGCTTGGACAGCACTTGTGGGTCCTGGTGGGTCCTGGTGGGTCCTGGTGTCAAGAGGTGGGCCCAAGGAGGATGAAGGGGAGAATGTTGGGCACATTATTTCAAAAGCAGCCCATCCGTGGACAGCTGATGAAATATTGACGGTCTCCGCATGAAGGAGAATGTTCTCTCACACACACACACACACACACACACACACACACACACACACACACACACACACACACACACACACACACACACACACACACACACACACACACACACACACACACACACAGTGGAGTCCAGTGTTCATCATTTAGACATGACAGTTGAGGAGGTCGGAGCAGAATAACAATGTTTTAAAAAAAGGCATATTTTTCTTGGAATCCCTACTGGTTAGTTGCTATGCAGGGTCGCCATGGCAACCGGCTTCATCTACTACACCTGGCTGCGATCTGCCGGTGCTCTCAGGTGTATCACAGCGTGTGTGTGTGTGTGTGTGTGTGTGTGTGTGTGTGTGTGTGTGTGTGTGTGTGTGTGTGTGTGTGTGTGTGTGTGTGTGTGTGTGTGTGTGTGTGTGTGTGTGTGTGTGTGTGTGTGTGTGTGTGTGTGTGTGTGTGTGTGTGTGTGTGTGTGTGTGTGTGTGTGTGTGTGTGTGTGCGTGTGTGTGTTAAAAACAGCCTAGGAAATGCAGGAAAGGAGGATGATGATGATGATGATGATGATGAGAGGTGAGGAAGAGGAAGATGGGATGCATTGAAGGAGGAGAAAAGAAGTCCAATTAGCTCCGCCTCCTCCCAGGTGGCCTTGTTATCCTGGGCCGCATGTCAGGAGAGATTCTACAAGGAGATGAAGACAGACGGGCAGCAGAAGGTTCCGGAGAACATCTCCACACTTCTTCCAGCCACATCCTCTGACTACATTACAGTAATAAACAACTAGTTAGCCTATTTGGCCGACCATAAGGCGCACTTCAAACCTTTTCACATCTCAAAAATGGAACAAGTTAGTGTATCTTTCGGACCATAAGGCGCACTTCAAACCTTTTCATACCTCAAAAATGGAACAAATTAGCCTATTTTCCAGAACATAAGGCGCACTTAAAACCTTTTTATATCTCAAAAACAACAAATTAGCGTATTTTTCGGGCCATAAGGCGCACTTAAAACCTTTTCATATCTCAAAAATGGAACAAGTTAGTGTATCTTTCGGACCATAAGGCGCACTTAAAACCTTTTCATACCTCAAAAATGGAACAAATTAGCCTGTTTTCCGGACCATAAGGTGCACTTAAAACCTTTTTATATCTCAAAAACAACAAATTTGCGTATTTTTCGGGCCATAAGGCGCACTTCAAACCTTTTCATACCTCAAAAATGGAACAAATTAGCCTATTTTCCGGACCATAAGACGCACTTCAAACCTTTTCATACCTCAAAAATGGAACAAATTAGCCTATTTTCCAGAACATAAGGCGCACTTAAAACCTTTTTATATCTCAAAAACAACAAATTAGCGTATTTTTCGGGCCATAAGGCGCACTTAAAACCTTTTCATATCTCAAAAATGGAACAAGTTAGTGTATCTTTCGGACCATAAGGCGCACTTAAAACCTTTTCATACCTCAAAAATGGAACAAATTAGCCTATTTTCCGGACCATAAGGTGCACTTAAAACCTTTTTATATCTCAAAAACAACAAATTTGCGTATTTTTCGGGCCATAAGGCGCACTTCAAACCTTTTCATACCTCAAAAATGGAACAAATTAGCCTATTTTCCGGACCATAAGGCGCACTTCAAACCTTTTCATACCTCAAAAATGGAACAAATTAGCCTATTTTCCAGAACATAAGGCGCACTTAAAACCTTTTTATATCTCAAAAACAACAAATTAGCGTATTTTTCGGGCCATAAGGCGCACTTAAAACCTTTTCATATCTCAAAAATGGAACAAGTTAGTGTATCTTTCGGACCATAAGGCGCACTTAAAACCTTTTCAAATCTCAAAAACAACAAGTTAGCGTATTTTTCAGACCATAAGGCGCACTTCAAACCTTTTCATATCTCAAAAATAGAACAAGTTAGCCTATTTTTCGGACCACAAGGCGCACTTAAAACCTTTTCATATCTCAAAAATGGAACAAGTTAGCCTATTTTTCGGACCATAAGGCGCACTTCAAACCTTTTCATATCTCAAAAATGGAAAAAGTTAGTGTATTTGTCGGACCATAAGGCGCACTTAAAACCTTTTCACATCTCAAAAATGGAACAAGTTAGTGTATTTGTCAGACCATAAGGCGCACTTAAAACCTTTTCATATCTCAAAAATGGATCAAGTTAGTGTGTTTGTCGGACCATAAGGCGCACTTAAAACCTTTTCAAGTCTCAAAAACAACAAGTTAGCGTATTTTTCAGACCATAAGGCGCACTTCAAACCTTTTCATATCTCAAAAATGGAAAAAGTTAGTGTATTTGTCGGACCATAAGGCACACTTAAAACCTGTCCATATCTCAAAAATGGAACGAGTTAACCTATTTTTCGGACCACAAGGCGCACTTCAAGCCTTTTCAAATCTCAAAAACAACAAGTTAGCATATTTTTCAGACCATAAGGCGCACTTAAAACCTTTTCATATCTCAAAAATGGAACAAGTTAGTTTATTTGTCGGACCATAAGGCGCACTTCAAACCTTTTCATATCTCAAAAATGGAACAAGTTAGTTTATTTTTCGGACCATAAGGCGCACTTCAAACCTTTTCATATCTCAAAAATAGAACAAATTAGCCTATTTTTTCGGACCATAAGGTGTACTTAAAACCTTTTCATATCTCAGAAATTGAACAAGTTAGCGTGTTTTTTGGACCATAAGGCGCGCTTAAAACCTTTTCATATCTCAAAAATGGAACAAATTAGCCTATTTTTCGGACCATAAGGCACACTTCAAACCTTTTCATATCTCAAAAATGGAACAAGTTAGTGTATCTTTCGGACCATAAGGCGCACTTAAAACCTTTTCAAATCTCAAAAACAACAAGTTAGCGTATTTTTCAGACCATGAGGCGCACTTAAAACCTTTTCATATCTCAAAAATGGAACAAGTTAGTTTATTTGTCGGACCATAAGGCGCACTTGAAACCTTTTCATATCTCAAAAATGGAACAAGTTAGCCTATTTTTCGGACCACAAGGCGCACTTAAAACCTTTTCATATCTCAAAAATGGAACAAGTTAGTGTATTTTTTTGGACCATAAGGCGCACTTAAAACCTTTTCATATCTCAAAAATGGAACAAGTTAGCCTATTTTTCGGACCACAAGGCGCACTTAAAACCTTTTCATATCTCAAAAATGGAACAAGTTAGTGTATTTTTTTGGACCATAAGGCGCACTTAAAACCTTTTCATATCTCAAAAATGGAACAAGTTAGCCTATTTTTTGGACTATAAGGCGCACTTAAAACCTTTCCATATCTCAAAAATGAAACAAGTTAGTGTATCTTTCGGACCATAAGGCGCACTTAAAACCTTTTCAAATCTCAAAAACAACAAGTTAGCGTATTTTTCAGACCATAAGGCGCACTTAAAACCTTTTCATATCTCAAAAATGGAACAAGTTAGTGTATTTGGCGGACCATAAGGTGCACTTGAAACCTTTTTATATCTCAAAAACAACAAATTAGCGTATTTTTCGGACCACAAGGCGCACTTAAAACCTTTTCATATCTCAGAAATTGAACAAGTTAGCGTGTTTTTCGGACCATAAGGCGCACTTAAAACCTTTTCATATCTCAAAAATGGAACAAGTTAGCGTATTTTTCAGACCATAAGGCGCACTTCAAACCTTTTCATACCTCAAAAATGGAACAAATTAGCCTATTTTTCGGACCATAAGGTGCACTTGAAACCTTTTTATATCTCAAAAACAACAAATTAGCGTATTTTTCGGACCACAAGGCGCACTTAAAACCTTTTCATATCTCAGAAATTGAACAAGTTAGCGTGTTTTTCGGACCATAAGGCGCACTTAAAACCTTTTCATATCTCAAAAATGGAACAAGTTAGTGTATTTTTTTGGACCATAAGGCGCACTTCAAACCTTTTCATATCTCAAAAATGGAACAACTTAGTGTATCTTTCGGACCATAAGGCGCACTTAAAACCTTTTCAAATCTCAAAAACAACAAGTTAGCGTATTTTTCAGACCATAAGGCGCACTTAAAACCTTTTCATATCTCAAAAATGGAACAAGTTAGTGTATTTGTCGGACCATAAGGCGCACTTGAAACCTTTTCATATCTCAAAAATGGAACAAGTTAGCCTATTTTTCGGACCATAAAGCGCACTTCAAACCTTTTCATATCTCAAAAATGGAACAAGTTAGTGTATTTTTTTGGACCATAAGGCGCACTTAAAACCTTTTCATATCTCAAAAATGGAACAAGTTAGCCTATTTTTTGGACTATAAGGCGCACTTAAAACCTTTTCATTAGGGATGTCTGTGAAATGCTTTAAAATGTAATATCGGAATTTATAAGTGTCGTTTTTTTTAATTATCTGTATCGTTTTTTTGTTGTTTTTTTTATTAATTCAACATAGAAAACACAAGATACACTTACAATTAGTGCATCAACCTAAAAAACCTCCCTCCCCCATTTACACTCATTCACACAAAAGGGTTGTTTCTTTCTGTTATTAATATTCTGGTAGGTTCCTACATTATATATCAATATATATCAATACAGTCTGCAAGGGATACAGTCCGTAAGCACACATGATTGTGCGTGCTGCTGCTCCACTAATAGTACTAACCTTTAACAATTAATGTTACTCATTTTCATTAATTACTAGTTTCTATGTAACTGTTTTTATATTGTTGTACTTTCTTTTTTATTCAAGAAAATGTTTTTAATGTATTTATCTTATTTTATTTTATACATTTTTTAAAAAAGGACCTTATCTTCACCATACCTGGTTGTCCAAAGTAGGCATAATAATGTGTTAATTCCACGACTGTATATATCGGTATCGGTTGATATCGGTATCGGTAATTAAGAGTTGGACAATATCGGATATCGGCAAAAAAGCCATTATCGGACATCCCTACTTTTCATACCTCAAAAATGGACAGTGCGCCTTGTAACGCGGTGCCCCTAATGTACGGATTCATTTTATTTGGTACACTGTGTAATGATAAGTGTGACCAGTAGATGGCAGTCACGCATAAGAGATACGTGTAGACTGCAGGCTGATACCTGTTCAATAAACGACGCTAGCAAGCAACATCAAAACTTTGATGTTCCATTGATCATAAAGAACATTAAACAGGTGAAAATGTTTTAGAGTTTTATGAAGCCGCGTTACAGCTGCCAGTCAGTCAGACGTGCTGTTTTTATACATGAAGGAAATTGTTGTTTTTAAACTTGCAAATCGCTTTTAATTGAAGAAAATAGTTTTATTTTACTTGCAAATATTTTTCACTTGCAGAAAAAAATATTTTCACTTGAAGAATGTCTTTTTTTTCCACTTGCAGACAATTTTATTTTTTTAACTTTCTGATCGATTTTTATTGGAAGAATTGTTTTTCATACATGCATTTTTTTTTTTTTTTTATTGTAGAACATTGTTTGGGTTTGTTTGTTTTTACATCCAAATTGTTTTTTTAATAAGAAAAAAATAGTTTTTATCCTAGTGAATTGTTTTTTTAATTAAATATTTTTTTATACTTGTGAATCTTTTTTTCACTTGCAAAAATGTTTTTTTCATACTTGCAATTGTTTTAATTTAACTGAAGAAAATATTTTTTTATACTTGGAAATCGTTTTTTAATGAAAGAAAATTTGGGTTCATTTTTTTTTACTTACAAAGAGTTTTCACCTGCAGAAAAACTATTTTCACCACAGAAAATTTTATTTTTTTAAACTTTCTAGTCGTTTTTTACTGCAAGAAAATTTATTTTTCATACTTGCAAATATTTTAATTTAGTGAATAAACGTCTTGCAAATCGTTTTTTTTAATTAAAGAAAATAGTTTTTATTCTTGCGAATTGCTTAATTAAATACATTTTTTATACTTGTAAATCTTTTTGTACTTGCATAAAAATTGTTTTTCATACTTGCAATTGAAGAAAGTAGATTTTTACATGAAGAAAATAGTTTTATAAAACTTGCAAATCGTGTTTTAATTAAAGAAAATCTTTGGGGGTTTTTTACTTGCAAAAAGTTTTCACTTGCAGAATTTTTTTTTTAACTTTCTAATCGTTGTAATTAATTCATTAAATTAAATTAATTAATTAATTTAATTAATTAAAGAACCAATAATTGTCATATTGGAAGAAAATAGATTTTCATACTTGCAAATGTTCTAATTTAATTGAGGAAAATAATTTATTTTTTTTATTTAAAAAAAAAAATGTATCCGTGCAAATTGTTTAATTAAATAAATTTTTTGCAATTGTTTTAATTTAATTGAAGGAAATATGTTTTGTTTTTTTTAACTTGCAAATCGTTTTATTTAATTAAAGAAAATAGTTTTTATCCTTGCTTCTTTGTTTATCTTGAATCCTCTTGGCCCCCTGGGGAGCAGAGGGCGTCTACCATGGATCTCCATGCGAATTGTTGAAATACATTTTTTATACTTGTCAATCTTTTTTACCTGCAAAACATGTTTTTCAGTCTTGCAATTGAAGGAAATAGATTTTTACTTGCAAATCGGTTTTTTTGCATGAAGAACATTTTTTTTGTTTTTACTTTCTAATCGTGTTTTATTGGCAGAAAATAGTTTTCCATAATTGCAATTTTTTTCATTTAATTAAAGAAAAGCTGTTTTTTACTTGCAAGTTGTTATTTTAATTAAATACATTTTTTATACTTGAGAATCTTTTTTTCACTTGCAAAAAAATAGTTTTTCATACTTGCAATTGTGTAATTTAATTGAATAAAATAGGTTTTTACTTGCAAATCCTTTTTTTTTTCCATGAAGAATTTTTTTTTTTTTTTTTTTACTTCTTTTTAATAATCGGTGGTGAGTAAAAATACTTTGTGTGTTTGTGGACTTTTGGCAATAATTTCACTTCACACCTTTGGTGACAACTCAACTATTTGGCGGCGATGACGTCGGAGGCAGCAGGGGGCGCCACACGCACGCACACACACACACACACGCACACGCACACGCACACACACACACACACACACACACACACACACACACACACACACACACACACACACACACACACACACACACACACACACACAGTACTTTGCATATATTAAGACTTTATACAGGACATTTTATCATGACAAGCGGGAAAACAACAAGAGCCTTTCCAAGATGGCCGCCGCGTCAATCAAACTTCCAGCCGTTTGTGAGCGGGGGGGATGGGGGGGCGGGGGGGGGCTCTTAAAGGGCCAGTGCATCTTACATGTGAGGTGTTGCAATACGTCTTCTTAAAGTCACAGTGCTCAATAATTCACTTCCACAGTTCAAGTCAAGGCCAGCCCTCCTGTTGCATGCTGGGAAGGCGGCCCCGGGATGCCGACAGCTCACCCGGCAGGCAAAGGGAAGGAAGGCGGCGCTCTGACCCTCCTTGCCACGCCGGCGTCTGAAGCGGGACCGGAAGAGGCGGGGCTTGGAAGGCGGACGGAGGCCACCTGCTGGGCGTCGGCCTCACGGCGGTCCGTGATGTGCAGCGCGAGGTGGGAGGAGCTTATGCTTGCTAGTGGGTTCTACTCTTCCTGGTGGGGGGAGCGAAGTACCTGTAACTGTGAAGGAAGGCGGGCGTCAGAGTCCATCTTGTAAAATAGTGGGGGGGGCGTGAGAAAACTACAAGCTAGGTGGCATGTAGGTGCCAGCAACTCATAAAGTGGTTTGTACAGGAAAATAAATAAATATTATCAGGTTCTCAATCCTATTTTGGGGTGGGGGGGCAAGGAAATAAAGTATGTCCCCCAAGGGGGGGCGTGAGAAAACAGTACAAGCTAGGTGGCATGTAGGTGCCAGCAACTCATAGAGTGGTTTGTACAGGAAAATAAATAAATATTATCAGGTTCTCAACCCTATTTCAATTTGGGGGGGGGCAAGGAAATAAAGTATGTACCCCCAAGGGGGGGCGTGAGAAAACAGTACAAGCTAGGTGGCATGTAGGTGCCAGCAACTCATAGAGTGGTTTGTACAGGAAAATAAATAAATATTATCAGGTTCTCAATCCTATTTTGGGGTGGGGAAAGAAATAAAGTATGTCCCCCAAGGGGGGGCGTGAGAAAACAGTACAAGCTAGGTGGCATGTAGGTGCCAGCAACTCATAGAGTGGTTTGTACAGGAAAATAAATAAATATTATCAGGTTCTCAATCCTATTTTGGGGTGGGGGGGGCAAGGAAATAAAGTATGTCCCCCAAGGGGGGGCGTGAGAAAACAGTACAAGCTAGGTGGCATGTAGGTGCCAGCAACTCATAGAGTGGTTTGTACAGGAAAATAAATAAATAATATCAGGTTCTCAATCATATTTCAATTTGGGGGGGCAAGGAAATAAAGTATGTCCCCCAAGGGGGGGCGTGAGAAAACAGTACAAGCTAGGTGGCATGTAGGTGCCAACAACTCATAGAGTGGTTTGTACAGGAAAATAAATAAATATTATCAGGTTCTCAATCATATTTCAATTTGGGGGGGGCAAGGAAATAAAGTATGTCCCCCCCAAGGGGGGGCGTGAGAAAAACCGAATGAGCAGGATTGAGCAAAAGAAAGTCCCAATAGGTGGATGTGTAGTTTTTAGGGGCGTCAATCTAAGGGTTCCATTCCATTCAGAATCAATTCTCACAAAGTTTTATTTGGTCAAATCATCTGAATGAAACTTTTTCAAAACAGGTTTCAGATTAAAAAAAATAATAATAAAAAAATGCTCCTGGTCCTAAAAACGTCTTTTTTTTAAATATTTCTTAATGAACTTTTTTTTAAAATCATTTTTGAAAATCATGAATCGATTTAGAATTGAGATGGATGACAGAAAAATTGCGATTGTGACGTGAATCCAACAGTTTGTCAGCCCTCCTCGCCAGAAGAAGAAGATCTTGCTCTGGTCAACACTGACACCTGCTGGACGCGCGCAGTACTGCAGCCTGGCAGATAAACCCACAGACATGTTCTAAGGGTACGCAGCATGGAGCGCTACTGGCGCTGACGTGACGCGGGGCCGCCATCTTGGAGTGGTGATCAGTGCAATTCATTTGGCAGGAGCAACGAACGGTCAGCGCATTTAATTCATCTTACCTCACTGAATACCACTGATATTCACGCGCTTTTTTGTCATACGTGTAGCTATGATGAAGGACACATGTTTTATTATTCATAGTTTGCTTAACAGTAATAGAATATTCTTATATGCTATAAGTGACCAGATCAAAAGTGGGAATATAATCCCAGAGAAGGGTCAGCTATTTTGAAGTTGAAGAAACAATATGATGAGGTTATATATACACATGCTACATAAACAATGTATGAATACATTAGATGTCTATATATCTATAAACTGTATAGATATATAGATAGAGCAGCAACAGAGAGTTTATTCTGTCTTGACACTTTGTATTGATATTTTCTATTACATTCTTCCCTTAAATGATCATGTTTACACTGATTGTTTTATATGTATTTTTGATCTGTTTCACTGGATTCAGAATAAAATCTAATTCTGTCTTACCCAACAATGTTAGTATTTGAATATTGTTACTTGAAGACTTGTACAATTTTAAATGTAATTAATTTCATTGACAAGCAATTCTATTATGGTCATACTCTTGTTTGCTAGCGGCTAGGATGTCAGTACTATTGAACATCTTTGCTCCTTCTCAACTCTGTGCTAATATTATTTTCACAAAATACAACCAATAGTACGTTAATGTTAAATCTTACTTGTGAAAAGTAATCCCCCGATTCCTATTTTTGAGCAGGAAAACGCTGAACACCATCTTTGTTTTCTACCTGTCAACTGTCACTTTAGGCTGCTCGCCGGCTCCTCATCACCACTTCAAGATGGCGGCCCAATTTCTCGCGTCACAGCAGCCAATGCTGCGTCTACTTATAAGATGTCTATGGAGGAGACCTACCAGGGTGTGTCTCTGAAGTAGAGCACCAGTGGAGGAGGAGGAAGAAGAGTGAAAGGAAGATGGAGAAGAAGAAGAAGATGGAGGAGACCTACCAGGGTGTGTCTCTGAAGTAGAGCACCAGTGTTTCCACTCCTGGTCATGCAGCAGAGAAGACAAGAGGACAGAGGAGGTGTTAGCGCCCCCTAAGGGCTACAAGAGGAGGTGTTAGCGCCCCCTGAAGGCTACAAGAGGAGGTGTTAGTGCCCCCTGAAGGCTTCAAGAGGAGGTGTTAGCGCCCCCTGAAGGCTACAAGAGGAGGTGTTAGTGCCCCCTGAAGGCTTCAAGGAGGTGTTAGTGCCCCCTGAAGACTACAAGAGGAGGTGTTAGTGCCCCCTGAAGGCTACAAGAGGAGGTGTTAGTGCCCCCTGAAGGCTTCAAGAGGAGGTGTTAGTGCCCCCTGAGGGCTACAAGAGGAGGTGTTAGTGCCCCCTGAGGGCTACAAGAGGAGGTGTTAGCGCCCCCTGAAGGCTACAAGAGGAGGTGTTAGTGCCCCCTGAAGGCTTCAAGAGGAGGTGTTAGCGCCCCCTGAAAGCTACAAGAGGAGGTGTTAGTGCCCCCTGAAGGCTTCAAGAGGAGGTGTTAGTGCCCCCTGAAGGCTACAAGGAGGTGTTAGTGCCCCCTGAAGGCTTCAAGAGGAGGTGTTAGTGCCCCCTGAAGGCTACAAGGAGGTGTTAGTGCCCCCTGAAGACTACAAGAGGAGGTGTTAGCGCCCCCTGAAGGCTACAAGAGGAGGTGTTAGTGCCCCCTGAAGGCTTCAAGAGGAGGTGTTAGTGCCCCCTGAAGACTACAAGAGGAGGTGTTAGCGCCCCCTGAAGGCTACAAGAGGAGGTGTTAGTGCCCCCTGAAGGCTTCAAGAGGAGGTGTTAGTGCCCCCTGAAGACTACAAGAGGAGGTGTTAGCGCCTCCTGAAGGCTACAAGAGCAAGTTTGGTTGCATGAACAAAACAACACAGGAGGTGATCACATGACACACTGACAGCCAATCAGGTGACAGTATCAACTATCAAGTTAGCATGAGTGAGAAGAGGAAGTCAACATGAAGAAATTGTGGAAAAAAGAGGAAAAGCTTTTGGGTGCAGTATTTGTTTTCAGAATAAAATACATATTTCTCTCTTCATGTAGGGTGTCTTATCAAGTCAAATGTTGGTTTTCAGAATAAAATACATATTTCTATCTTCATGTAGGGTGTCTTATCAAGTCAAATGTTGGTTTTCAGAATAAAATACATATTTATTTCTTCATGTAGGGTGTCTTATCAAGTCAAATGTTGGTTTTCAGAATAAAATACATATTGCTATCTTCATGTAGGGTGTCTTATCAAGTCAAATGTTGGTTTTCAGAATAAAATACACATTGCTATCTTCATGTAGGGTCTTATCAAGTCAAATGTTGGTTTTCAGAATAAAATACACATTTCTATCTTCATGTAGGGTCTTATCAAGTCAAATGTTGATTTTCAGAATAAAATACATATTTCTCTCTTCATGTAGGGTGTCTTATCAAGTCAAATGTTGGTTTTCAGAATAAAATACACATTTCTATCTTCATGTAGGGTCTTATCAAGTCAAATGTTGGTTTTCAGAATAAAATACATATTTATTTCTTCATGTAGGGTGTCTTATCAAGTCAAATGTTGGTTTCAGAATAAAATACATATTTATTTCTTCATGTAGGGTCTTATCAAGTCAAATGTTGGTTTTCAAAATAAAATACATATTTCTATCTTCATGTAGGGTGTCTTATCAAGTCAAATGTTGGTTTTCAAAATAAAATACATATTTCTATCTTCATGTAGGGTGTCTTATCAAGTCAAATGTTGGTTTTCAAAATAAAATACATATTTCTATCTTCATGTAGGGTGTCTTATCAAGTCAAATGTTGGTTTTCAAAATAAAATACATATTTCTATCTTCATGTAGGGTGTCTTATCAAGTCAAATGTTGGTTTTCAGACTAAAATACATATTGCTATCTTCATGTAGGGTGTCTTATCAAGTCAAATGTTGGTTTTCAAAATAAAATACATATTTCTCTCTTCATGTAGGGTGTCTTATCAAGTCAAATGTTGGTTTTCAGAATAAAATACACATTTCTATCTTCATGTAGGGTCTTATCAAGTCAAATGTTGGTTTTCAGAATAAAATACACATTTCTATCTTCATGTAGGGTGTCTTATCAAGTCAAATGTTGATTTTCAGAATAAAATACACATTTCTATCTTCATGTAGGGTGTCTTATCAAGTCAAATGTTGGTTTTCAGAATAAAATACACATTTCTATCTTCATGTAGGGTGTCTTATCAAGTCAAATGTTGGTTTTCAGAATAAAATACACATTTCTATCTTCATGTAGGGTCTTATCAAGTCAAATGTTGATTTTCAGAATAAAATACACATTTCTATCTTCATGTAGGTGTCCTATGAACTGTATAATAATAATAAGTTTAAAAAAGTGACAGACTCACTCTTCCTGGCGAGGTGGGGGGGGATGCTGGGCCGGGGTCTCCCCCCGTATGGTGTGGAACGTTGGTACTGCCAGGGAGGAGACAGGAAGGCGACAGGGGGGGCGACCTGGGGGGGGGGCGCATGATGTCATGACTTTAGGAAAAAGGACTCAGGTGTGTGTGTGTGTGGGGGGGGGGGGGGGGGGGGGCGTACCCTCCAGGTGGTCTGCGAGGCGACACACTCCTTCGCCGCCATGCTTGTCTGCGTGTGTCGCTCCAACCTGACAGATGCTTTCTGGCAGCGACACCTGCTGGTTGCCGCGGCAACAGCCTGCTGTTTGACACACGCACACACACGTACACACACACATGTACACACACACACACTTAAAGGAGGTCTAGGTGATGTAGGTGATGATGTTTCAAAAACTGACCAGCTGCTGTGTGAGATGTGAGATGATGTCATCTTTGTTCCTCAGCTCCTCCTTCAGCTGCTGCACCTCCTGCAGCAGAACCTGCACACACACACACACACACACACACACACACACACGCACACAATTAACATATACATACATATATACATATATATATACATATATATATATATATATATATATATATATATATACATATACATATACATATATATATATATATATATATATATATATATATATACGTATACATATATATATATATATATATATATATATATATATATATATATATATATATATATATATATATATATATATATATATATATATATATATACATATATATATATGCTGTCAAACGATTCAAATATTTAATCTCGAATAATCGCATTGTTCGCAGTTAACTCAAAATTAATAGCGACGCTTAAATCTCCAGATCAACTTCAGAAGTTTTTATCATTTTTTTCATGTTCTTTTTTTTTAATGGCAAACACACTAAATATGCAATATTTCACTAAAATATATTTCAAAGTGGAATATTTGGAGCCTTAAATATGTCAATAATTCATAACAACATTGATTTTAATTCATTATTATTATTATTTGAGCAATGACAGTTTAAAAACAAAAATGTTTGGGTTTCCGAAAGGGTCCCACTCATAAAAGTGTTAAAAATAAGTCATACATTTTTATTGTTTTACTTTCCACTAGATCAACTTCAGATCTATCAGTCCGTTATAATTATTATTATTTTTTTTTTTAAATCATGTTTTTTTGTGAGTTTTATGCCTTTTTTGTCAAAGAAAACTCTGTTTTTTTAATCTGGCTCACACAAAATATGCAATATTTCTCCCAAATAAGTGTATTTTATGTGTAATATTTGATGTGAAGTCATTGGAGCCTTAAATAAGTCAATAATTCATAACATTGATTTTGATTCAGTATTATGTTTTCGGCAATGATAAGACTTTTTTTTTTTTTATCCCACTAAAATTCTTTGGGTTCCAAAAGGGTCCCACTCATAAAATTGTTAAAAATTAATCATATATCACTTTTTTTCTTCTTTTTTTTAAACTTTCAACTTTTAAATCTCTAGATAAAATTCAGAAGTTTTTATAATTTTTTCATGTTTTTTTTATAATTATTTCATGTTTTTTTTTGTTTTTTTTTATGGCAAACACACTAAATATGCAATATTTCACAAAAAAATATTTCAAAGTAGAATATTTGGAGCCTTAAATATGTCAATAATTAATAACATTAATTTTGATTCAATATTATTTTTTCAGCAATGATAGATTTTTTTTTTTTAATCCCACTAAAATTATTTGGGTTACAAAAAAGTCATAAAAATCAAAAACTTGTAAAAAATTTAAAAATGTATCATAAATTACTTTTTTTTTTTTTTACTTGCATCGCTTAAATCTCCAAATCAACTTCAGAAGTTTTTATAATTTTTTCATGTTTTTTTTTTTTAATGGAAAACACACTAAATATGCAATATTTCACTAAAATATATTTCAAAGTGGAATATTTGGAGCCTTAAATATGTCAATAATTCATAACAACATTGATTTTAATTCATTATTATTATTATTTGAGCAATGACAGTTTAAAAACAAAAAAAATCCCACTAAAATGTTTGGGTTTCCAAAAGGGTCCCACTCATAAAAGTGTTAAAAATAAGTCATACATTTTTATTGTTTTACTTTCCACTAAATCAACTTCAGATCTATCAGTCCGTTATAATTGTTTTTTTATTTTTTTATTTTTTTTAAATCATGTTTTTTTGTGAGTTTTATGCCCTTTTTGTCAAAGAAAACTCTGTTTTTTTTATCTGGCTCACACAAAATATGCAATATTCCTCCCAAATAAGTGTATTTTAATGTGTAATATTTGATGTGAAGTCATTGGAGCCTTAAATAAGTCAATAATTCATAACATTGATTTTGATTCAGTATTATTTTTTCGGCAATGATAAGACTTTTTTTTTTTTATCCCACTAAAATTCTTTGGGTTCCAAAAGGGTCCCACTCATAAAAATTAATCATATATTACTTTTTTTCTTCTTTCAATCTCTAGATCAAATTCAGAAGTTTTTATAATTTTTTCATGTTTTTTTTATAATTATTTCATGTTTATTTTTATTTTTATGGCAAACACACTAAATATGCAATATTTCACAAAAAAAATATTTCAAAGTGGAATATTTGGAGCCTTAAATAAGTCAATAATTAATAACATTAATTTTGATTCAATATTATTTTTTCAGCAATGATAGATTTTTTTTTTTTAATCCCACTAAAATTATTTGGGTTACAAAAGAGTCATAAAAATCAAAAACTCATAAAAAATTAAAAATGTATCATATATTACTTTTTTTTTTTTTTACTTGCGACGCTTAAATCTCCAGATCAACTTCAGAAGTTTTTATAATTTTTTTCATGTTTTTTTTTTTTAATGGCAAACACACTAAATATGCAATATTTCACTAAAATATATTTCAAAGTGGAATATTTGGAGCCTTAAATATGTCAATAATTCATAACAACATTGATTTTAATTCATTATTATTATTATTTGAGCAATGACAGTTTAAAAACAAAAATGTTTGGGTTTCCGAAAGGGTCCCACTCATAAAAGCGTTAAAAATAAGTCATACATTTTTATTGTTTTACTTTCCACTAAATCAACTTCAGATCTATCAGTCCATTATAAGTTGTTGTTTTTTTTAAATCATGTTTTTTTGTGAGTTTTATGCCATTTTTGTCAAAGAAAACTCTGTTTTTTTTATCTGGCTCACACAAAGTATGCAATATTTCTCCCAAATAAGTGTATTTTAATGTGTAATATTTGATGTGAAGTCATTGGAGCCTTAAATAAGTCAATAATTCATAACAACATTAATTTTCATTCAATATTATTTTTTCAGCAATGATATATATATATATTTTAATCCCACTAAAATTATTTGGGTTCCAAAAGGGTCCCACTCATAAAAGTGTTAATAATTAATCATATTACTTTTTTTATTTATTTTTTTACTTTCAACGCTTAATAAACTTCAGAATTTTTTATAACTTGTTAATTTTTTTTTTATGGCAAACACTAAATATGCAATATTTCCCAAAAAAATATTTAAAAGTGGAATATTTGGAGCCTTAAATATGTCAATAATTAATAATATTGATTTTGATTCAATATTATTTTTTCAGCAATGATAAATTATTTTTTTAATCCCACTAAAATTATTTGTGTTCCCAAAGGGTCCCACTAATAAAAGTGTTCAAAATTAATCATATATTACTCTTTTTTTTTTTTTTAACTTTCAACGTAAATCCCTAGATCAAATTCAGAAGTTTTTATAATTTTTTCATGTTTTTTTTATTTTTATGGCAAACACACTAAATATGCAATATTTCACAAAAAATATTTCAAAGTGGAATATTTGGAGCCTTAAATATGTCAATAATTAATAACATTAATTTTGATTCAATTTTATTTTTTCAGCAATGATAGATAATTATTTTTTTTAATCCCACTAAAATTATTTGGGTTCCCAAAGGGTCCCATTCATAAAAGTTTTAAAAATATATCATATACTACTTTTTTATTTTTTATTTTTACTTGCAACGCTTAAATCTCCAGATCAACTTCAGAAGTTTTTATAATTTTTTCTATAATGTTTTTTTTATCTGGCTCACACAAAATATGCAATATTTCTCCCAAATAAGTGTATTTTAATGTGTAATATTTGATGTGAAGTCATTGGAGCCTTAAATAAGTCAATAATTCATAACATTGATTTTGATTCAGTATTATTTTTTCGGCAATGATAAGACTTTTTTTTTTTTTATCCCACTAAAATTATTTGGGTTCCAAAAGGGTCCCACTCATAAAATTGTTAAAAATTAATCATATATTACTTTTTTTCTTCTTTTTTTTAAACTTTCAACTCTTAAATCTCTAAAACAAATTCAGAAGTTTTTATAATTTTTTCATGTTTTTTTTATAATTATTTCATGTTTTTTTTTATTTTTATGGCAAACACACTAAATATGCAATATTTCACAAAAAAATATTTCAAAGTAGAATATTTGGAGCCTTAAATATGTCAATAATTAATAACATTAATTTTGATTCAATATTATTTTTTCAGCAATGATAGATTTTTTTTTTTTAATCCCACTAAAATTATTTGGGTTACAAAAGGGTCATAAAAATCAAAAACTTATAAAAATTGTAAAAATTTATCATAAATTACTTCTTTTTTTTTTTTTACTTGCGACACTTAAATCTCCAGATCAACTTCAGAAGTTTTTATAGTTTTTTTCATGTTTTTTTTTTTTAATGGCAAACACACTAAATATGCAATATTTCACTAAAATATATTTCAAAGTGGAATATTTGGAGCCTTAAATATGTCAATAATTCATAACAACATTGATTTTAATTCATTATTATTATTATTTGAGCAATGACTGTTTAAAAACAAAAAAAATCCCACTAAAATGTTTGGGTTTCCGAAAGGGTCCCACTCATAAAAGCGTTAAAAATAAGTCATACATTTTTATTGTTTTACTTTCCACTAGATCAACTTCAGATCTATCATTCCATTATAAGTTGTTGTTTTTTTTAAATCATGTTTTTTTGTGAGTTTTATGCCCTTTTTGTCAAAGAAAACTCTGTTTTTTTTATCTGGCTCACACAAAATATGCAATATTTCTCCCAAATAAGTGTATTTTAATGTGTAATATTTGATGTGAAGTCATTGGAGCCTTAAATAAGTCAATAATTCATAACAACATTAATTTTCATTCAATATTATTTTATCAGCAATGATATATATATATTTTTTAATCCCACTAAAATTATTTGGGTTCCAAAAGGGTCCCACTCATAAAAGTGTTAATAATTAATCATATATTACTTTTCTTATTTATTATTTTTACTTTCAACGCTTAATAAACTTCAGAATTTTTTATAACTTGTTAATGTTTTTTTTATGGCAAACACACTAAATATGCAATATTTCACAAAAAAATATTTAAAAGTGGAATATATGGAGCCTTAAATATGTCAATAATTAATAATATTGATTTTGATTCAATATTATTTTTTCAGCAATGATAAATTATTTTTTTAATCCCACTAAAATTATTTGGGTTACAAAAGGGTCCCACTAATAAAAGTGTTCAAAATTAATCATATATTACTTTTTTTTTTTTTTTAACTTTCAACACTTAAATCTCTAGATCAAATTCAGAAGTTTTTATAATTTTTTCATGTTTTTTTTTTTTTATGGCAAACACACTAAATATGCAATATTTCACAAAAAATATTTCAAAGTGGAATATTTGGAGCCTTAAATAAGTCAATAATTAATAACATTAATTTTGATTCAATTTTATTTTTTCAGCAATGATAGATAATTATTTTTTTTAATCCCACTAAAATTATTTGGGTTCCCAAAGGGTCCCATTCATAAAAGTTTTAAAAATATATCATATACTACTTTTTTATTTTTTATTTTTACTTGCAACGCTTAAATCTCCAGATCAACTTCAGAAGTTTTTATAATTTTTTCTATAATGTTTTTTTTATCTGGCTCACACAAAATATGCAATATTTCTCCCAAATAAGTGTATTTTAATGTGTAATATTTGATGTGAAGTCATTGGAGCCTTAAATAAGTCAATAATTCATAACATTGATTTTGATTCAGTATTATTTTTTCGGCAATGATAAGACTTTTTTTTTTTTTATCCCACTAAAATTATTTGGGTTCCAAAAGGGTCCCACTCATAAAATTGTTAAAAATTAATCATATATTACTTTTTTTCTTCTTTTTTTTAAACTTTCAACTCTTAAATCTCTAAAACAAATTCAGAAGTTTTTATAATTTTTTCATGTTTTTTTTATAATTATTTCATGTTTTTTTTTATTTTTATGGCAAACACACTAAATATGCAATATTTCACAAAAAAATATTTCAAAGTGGAATATTTGGAGCCTTAAATATGTCAATAATTAATAACATTAATTTTGATTCAATATTATTTTTTCAGCAATGATAGATTTTTTTTTTTTAATCCCACTAAAATTATTTGGGTTACAAAAGGGTCATAAAAATCAAAAACTTATAAAAATTGTAAAAATTTATCATAAATTACTTCTTTCTTTTTTTTTACTTGCGACACTTAAATCTCCAGATCAACTTCAGAAGTTTTTATAGTTTTTTTCATGTTTTTTTTTTTTAATGGCAAACACACTAAATATGCAATATTTCACTAAAATATATT
>NC_084751.1:7539856-7597356 GCF_033978785.1 Entelurus aequoreus
TGTACTAATTTGTGTGTTTGTATTTCAGTCTGTGCGTCAGTAATCAGATTAATGTGTCTGTGTACTAATTTGTGTGTCATTATCTCAATGCGTGTGTGTGCAATCAGATTCATGTGTCAATGTAGTAATTTGTGTGTGTAATCAGATTCACATGTTTGTGTACTAATTTGTGTGTCTGTATGTGAGTCTGTAATCAGATTCACATGTTTGTGTACTAATTTGTGTGTCTGTATGTGAGTCTGTAATCAGATTCATGTGTCTGTGTACTAATTTGTGTATTTGTATCTCAATCTGTGTGTCAGTAGTCAGATTAATGTGTCTGTGTACTCATTTTTGTGTCATTATCTCAATGTGTGTGTGTAATCAGATTCATGTGTCAATGTAGTAATTTGTGTGTCTGTATCTCAGTCTGTGCATTTGTAATCAGATTCATGTGTCAATGCAGTAATTTGTGTGTCTGTATGTGTGTGTGTAATCAGATTCACATGTTTGTGTACTCATTTGTGTGTCTGTATGTGTTTGTAATCAGATTCACATGTTTGTGTACTAATTTGTGTGTCTGTATGTGAGTCTTTAATCAGATTATTGTGTCTGTGTACTAATGTGTGTGTCTATATGTGAGTCTGTAATCAGATTAATGTGTCTGTGTACTAATTTGTGTGTCATTATCTCAATGTGTGTGTGTAATCAGATTCATGTGTCAATGTAGTAATTTGTGTGTCTGTATCTCAGTCTGTGCATCTGTAATCAGATTCATGTGTCAATGCAGTAATTTGTGTGTCTGTATGTGTGTGTGTAATCAGATTCACATGTTTGTGTACTAATTTGTGTGTCTGTATGTGAGTCTGTAATCACATTATTGTGTCTGTGTACTAATGTGTGTGTCTATATGTGAGTCTGTAATCAGATTAATGTGTCTGTGTACTAATTTGTGTGTTTGTATTTCAATCTGTGCGTCAGTAGTCAGATTAATGTGTCTGTGTACTAATTTGTGTGTCATTATCTCAATGTGTGTGTGTAATCAGATTCATGTGTCAATGTAGTAATTTGTGTGTCTGTATCTCAGTCTGTGCATCTGTAATCAGATTCATGTGTCAATGCAGTAATTTGTGTGTCTGTATGTGTGTGTGTAATCAGATTCACATGTTTGTGTACTAATTTGTGTGTCTGTATGTGAGTCTGTAATCACATTATTGTGTCTGTGTACTAATGTGTGTGTCTATATGTGAGTCTTTAATCAGATTATTGTGTCTGTGTACTAATGTGTGTGTCTATATGTGAGTCTGTAATCAGATTAATGTGTCTGTGTACTAATTTGTGTGTCATTATCTCAATGTGTGTGTGTAATCAGATTCATGTGTCAATGTAGTAATTTGTGTGTCTGTATCTCAGTCTGTGCATCTGTAATCAGATTCATGTGTCAATGCAGTAATTTGTGTGTCTGTATGTGTGTGTAATCAGATTCACATGTTGGTGTACTAATTTGTGTGTCTGTATGTGAGTCTGTAATCACATTATTGTGTCTGTGTACTAATGTGTGTGTCTATATGTGAGTCTGTAATCAGATTAATGTGTCTGTGTACTCATTTTCGTGTCATTATCTCAAAGTGTGTGTGTGTAATCAGATTCATGTGTCAATGTATTAATTTGTGTGTCTGTATCTCAGTCTGTGCATCTGTAATCAGATTCATGTGTCAATGTAGTAATTTGTGTGTCTGTATCTCAGTCTGTGCATCTGTAATCAGATTCATGTGTCAATGCAGTAATTTGTGTGTCTGTATGTGTGCGTGTAATCAGATTCACATGTTTGTGTACTAATTTGTGTGTCTGTATGTGAGTCTGTAATCACATTATTGTGTCTGTGTACTAATGTGTGTGTCTATATGTGAGTCTGTAATCAGATTAATGTGTCTGTGTACTAATTTGTGTGTTTGTATTTCAATCTGTGCGTCAGTAGTCAGATTCATGTGTCTGTGTACTAATTTGTGTGTCATTATCTCAATGTGTGTGTGTGCAATCAGATTCATGTGTCAATGTAGTAATTTGTGTGTGTAATCAGATTCACATATTTGTGTACTAATTTGTGTGTCTGTATGTGAGTCTGTAATCAGATTCATGTGTCTGTGTACTAATTAGTGTGTTTGTATGTGAGTCTGTAATCAGATTAATGTGTCTGTGTACTAATTTGTGTGTTTGTATCTCAATCTGTGCGTCAGTAGTCAGATTGATGTGTCTGTGTACTCATTTTTGTGTCATTATCTCAATGTGTGTGTGTAATCAGATTCATGTGTCAATGTAGTAATTTGTGTGTCTGTATCTCAGTCTGTGCATCTGTAATGAGATTCATGTGTCAATGCAGTAATTTGTGTGTCTGTATGTGTGTGTGTAATCAGATTCACATGTTTGTGTACTAATTTGTGTGTCTGTATGTGAGTCTGTAATCACATTATTGTGTCTGTGTACTAATGTGTGTGTCTATATGTGAGTCTGTAATCAGATTAATGTGTCTGTGTACTAATTTGTGTGTTTGTATTTCAATCTGTGCGTCAGTAGTCAGATTCATGTGTCTGTGTACTAATTTGTGTGTCATTATCTCAATGTGTGTGTGTGCAATCAGATTCATGTGTCAATGTAGTAATTTGTGTGTTTGTATCTCAGTCTGTGAGTCTGTAATCAGATTCACAGGTCTGTGTACTAATATGTGTGTCTTTATGTGCGTCTGTAATCAGATTCATGTGTCCGTGTACTAATTTGTGTGTTTGTATCTCAATCTGTGAGTCTGTAATCAGATTCACAGGTCTGTGTACTAATATGTGTGTCTGTATGTGCGTCTGTAATCAGATTCATGTGTCTGTGTACTAATTTGTGTGTTTGTATCTCAATCTGTGAGTCTGTAATCAGATTCACAGGCTGTGTACTAATATGTGTGTCTGTATGTGCGTCTGTAATCAGATTCTTGTGTCTGTGTACTAATTTGTGTGTTTGTATCTCAATCTGTGCATCTGTAATCCAATTCATGTGTCTGTGTACCAATTTGTGTGTCTGTATCTCAATCTGTGAGTCTGTAATCAGATTCACATGTCTGTGTATTAATTTGTGTGTCTAAATGTGCGTCTGTAATCAGATTCATGTGTCTGTGTACTAATTTGCGAGTCTATCTCAACCTGTGAGTCTGTAATCAGATTCACTTGTCAGTGTATTCATTTGTGTGTCCGTATTCCGATTTGTGTTAGTTTAAAAAAAAGTGGGTTTTTGTGTATTCCGATTTGTGTGAAGCAGGAACCCTGATTCTTTTCACATGTGACATTTACGACACTTCTGCCGTGTACGATTTGTGTGTACGTGCAGCGATCTGAACGTGTAAAAAGATTTGTGTGCACGACACATAACTCAGAAGTGTTACGTGTAAAAAGACAGCCAATCATGTGTCGTGCTTCACACAAATCTGAATACACAAACACAAACATTTTTTACACACATAGATTGAAATACAGACACACAAATTAGTGTTGATTACACACACAGGCTGAGATACAGACACAAAATTAGTGCTGATTACACACAGACTGAGTTACAGACACACAAATCAGTGCTGATTACACACACAGATTGAGATACAGACACATAAATCAGTGCTGATTACACAAACAGACTGAGATACAGACACACAAATCAGTGCTGATTACACAAACAGACTGAGATACAGACACACAAATCAGTGCTGATTACACAAACAGACTGAGATACAGACACACAAATCAGTGCTGATTACACAAACAGACTGAAATACAGACACACAAATTAGTGTTGATTACACAAACAGACTGAAATACAAACACACAAATCAGTGCTGATTACACAAACAGACTGAGATACAGACACACAAATCAGTGCTGATTATACAAACAGACTGAGATACAGACACACAAATCAGTACTGAATACACAAACAGACTGAGATACAGACACACAAATCAGTGCTGATTACACAAACAGACTGAGATACAGACACACAAATCAGTGCTGAATACACAAACAGACTGAGATACAGACACACAAATCAGTGCTGATTACACACACAGACTGAGATACAGACACACAAATCAGTGCTGATTATACAAACAGACTGAGATACAGACACACAAATCAGTGCTGATTACACAAACAGACTGAGATACAGACACACAAATCAGTGCTGATTATACAAACAGACTGAAATACAGACACACAAATCAGTGCTGAATACACAAACAGACTGAGATACAGACACACAAATCAGTGCTGAATACACAAACATACTGAGATACAGACACACACATCAATGCTGATTACACAAACAGACTGAGCTACAGACACACAAATCAGTGCTGATTACACAAACAGACTGAAATACAGACACACAAATCAGTGCTGAATACACAGACTGAAATACAGACACACAAATTAGTGCTGAATACACAAACAGACTGAGATACAGACACACAAATCAGTGCTGATTATACAAACAGACTGAGATACAGACACACAAATCAGTGCTGAATACACAAACAGACTGAGATACAGAAACACAAATCAGTGCTGATTACACAAACAGACTGAGATACAGACACACAAATCAGTGCTGATTACACAAACAGACTGAGATACAGACACACAAATCAGTGCTGATTACACAAACAGACTAAAAGACAGACACACAAATTAGTGTTGATTACACAAACAGACTGAAATACAGACACACAAATCAGTGCTGATTACACAAACAGACTGAGATACAGACACACAAATCAGTGCTAATCATACAAACAGACTGAGATGCAGACACACAAATCAGTGCTGAATACACAAACAGACTGAGATACAGACAGACAAATCAGTGCTGATTACACAAACAGACTGAGATACAGACACACAAATCAGTGCTGAATACACAAACAGACTGAGATACAGACACACAAATCAGTGCTGATTACACACACGGACTGAGATACAGACAGACAAATCAGTGCTGATTACACAAACAGACTGAGATACAGACACACAAATCAGTGCTGAATACACAAACAGACTGAGATACAGACACACAAACCAGTGCTGAATACACAAACAGACTGAGATACAGACACACAAATCAGTGCTGAATACACAAACAGACTGAGATACAGACACACAAATCAGTGCTGAGTACACAAACAGACTGAGATACAGACACACAAATCAGTGTTGATTACACACAGACTGAGATACAGACACACAAATCAGTGCTGATTACACAAACTCACCTGGACTACTTCCTGTGGAGGACGCCGTGCCCACTGAGGATTCTCGGCCCACTTCAGGGTCCCTCAGGAACTTGTGTACGGGGGTCGCTCGCAGGGGGCGGGGCGTCTTAATGAGCGATGGCCGTGATAGCTTGTAGCTGATGCCATTAAACTTGGGGGCGGGGCTGAGCCCAGGTAGGAGGGGCTTCTTCAAGGCAGAAGGGGTTGCTTTGAGGGCCTCGCCCTGACCCCCGCCCTCTGGAGCTGGACCTGACACCTGAGCAGAAGGTGGAGCACAGGAAGTGACGGGCTGCTTGGCGGTGGTGTTAGTCGAGGGAGAGGTGGAGGGGGAGGGACGCCGCTGGACCGCCATCAGGCTACGTGAGCGCAAACGGTCGTTTGTGGCGAGGCGGGACGGTGGCGCCGACCCGAGGTTGCCGGTGGAGAGCGAGCGGGTGGCTGGTAGAGCGGCATGGAGGGGGGAACCAGTTCTAGAACCAGCACCAGGTGATGGTGTGGCCGCACTAGAACCAGTGGACCACCGATGGGGCCTCACAGAGCTGCTGGTTCTGCTTGGAAGTTTGGACCCAGGAAGAGCAGGAAGTTTGGTCGGGGTGGACCCGCTTGGCTTCCGCTTGGAAACAGGAAGTCCACTTTTAGAAACAGGAAGTGTTTGAGACTTGTTGGACTCCTTTACAGGACACGAGGGCTTCTTTGAGTCCACCGGAGAATTGGGAGCGGTTCTGTTCAGATTGTGCTTGACATCGACACCCCTTGACCCAGCCCCCTCCCTGTCAGCCCCGCCGCCTTCCGTGACCGCGCGGTCTTTCCTCCACATGGTGGAATAGTCCGTGGGCGTGCGGATAAACCCTGTCCGTCTCACGGAGGCGAGGGGTCCGGTGGAGGCGCTGCTGGCCCCCCGCTGGCCAGGGGTGGTGGCAGAAGCCGTCGGGGAGGCGGGTGTGGCGCCGCTTTTGGACCACGAAGCAAATTTAGGCAACCTGGACACCATGGTGGGCATGTCGGGGGCGGACATAGACATAGACCACCTGCTGAGCAAGAGCTGGGGAGGAAGAGCAGAGCGCTGATTAGTGCGCACCTAAATATGTACAATTACATTAAAATAAATGTATGACACTATATACATTAAATATATGTGACATTATATACATTAAATATTTGACATTAAATACATGACATTATATACATTAAATATGTGACACTATAAACATTAAATATGTGACATTACATACATTAAATATATGACAAACAGGTCCTAGGTGAGGGATCAGACAAAGAGCAGCTCGAAGACTTCTATGAAAATACAAGAACTGAGACTCAGATTTCCCTCGCCCAGACGCGGGTCACCGGGGCCCCCCTCTGTAGCCAGGCCCGGAGTTGGGGCACGATGGCGAGCGCCATCGTGCCCCAACTCCAGGGGCACAGCCCGAAGAGGCAACGTGGGTCCCCCCTCCAATGGGCTCACCACCCATAGCAGGGGCCATAGAGGCCGGGTGCAATGTGAGCTGGGCGGCAGCCGAAGGCAGGGCACTTGGCGGTCCGATCCTCGGGTACAGAAGCTAGCTCTTGGGACGTGGAACGTCACCTCGCTGGGGGGGAAGGAGCCTGACCTAGTGTGCGAGGTGGAGAAGTTCCGGCTAGATATAGTCAGACTCACTTCGACGCACAGCAAGGGCTCTGGAACCAGTTCTCTCGAGAGGGGCTGGACTCTCTTCCACTCTGGCGTTGCCAGCAGTGAGAGGCGACGGGCTGGGGTGGCAATTCTTGTTGCCCCCCGGCTCAGAGCCTGCATGTTGGAGTTCAACCCGGTGGACGAAAGGGTAGCTTCCCTCCGCCTTCGGGTGGGGGGGACGGGTCCTGACTGTTGTTTGCAGTTACGCGCCAAACAGCAGCTCAGAGTACCCACCCTTTTTGGATTCACTCGAGGGAGTACTTGAGGGTGTTCCCCCGGGTGATTCCCTCGTTCTACTGGGGGACTTCAACGCTCATATTGGCAACGACAGTGAAACCTGGAGAGGCGTGATTGGGAAGAATGGCCGCCCGGACCTGAACCCGAGTGGTGTTTTGTTATTGGACTTTTGTGCCCGTCACGGATTGTCCATGACGAACACCATGTTCAAACATAGGGTGTCCATATGTGCACTTGGCACCAGGACACCCTAGGCCGCAGTTCCATGATCGATTTTGTAGTTGTGTCATCGGATTTGCGGCCTCATGTTTTGGACACTCGAGTGAAGAGAGGGGCGGAGCTTTCTACCGATCACCACCTGGTGGTGAGTTGGCTGCAATGGTGGGGGAGGATGCCGGACAGACCTGGCAGGCGCAAACGCATTGTGAGGGTTTGCTGGGAACGTCTGGCAGAGTCTCCTGTACGGGAGAGTTTCAATTCCCACCTCCGGAAGAACTTTGAACATGTCACGAGGGAGGTGCTGGACATTGAGTCCGAGTGGACCATGTTCCGCACCTCTATTGTCGAGGCGGTTGATTGGAGCTGTGGCCGCAAGGTAGTTGGTGCCTGTCGTGGCGGTAATCCTAGAACCAGTTGGTGGACACCGGCGGGGAGGGATGCCGTCAAGCTGAAGAAGGAGTCCTATCGGGTTCTTTTGGCTCATAGGACTCCTGAGGCAGCGGACAGGTACCGACAGGCCAAGCGGTGTGCGGCTTCAGCGGTCGCGGAAGCAAAAACTCAGACATGGGAGGAGTTCGGGGAGGCCATGGAAAACGACTTACGGGCGGCTTCAAAGCGATTCTGGACCACCATCCACCGCCTCAGGAAGGTGAAGCAGTGCACTATCAACACCGTGTACGGTGAGGATGGTGTTCTGCTGACCTCGACTGCGGATGTTGTGGATCGGTGGAGGGAATACTTCGAAGACCTCCTCAATCCCACCAACACGTCTTCCTATGAGGAAGAAGTTCCTGTGGAATCTGTGGTGGGCTCTCCTATTTCTGGGGCTGAGGTTGCTGAGGTAGTTAAAAAGCTCCTCGGTGGCAAGGCCCCGGAGATAGATGAGACCCGCCCGGAGTTCCTTAAGGCTCTGGATGCTGTGGGGCTGTCTTGGTTGACAAGACTCTGCAGCATCGCGTGGACATCGGGGGCGGTACCTCTGGATTGGCAGACCGGGGTGGTGGTTCCTCTCTTTAAGAAGGGGAACCGGAGGGTGTGTTCTAACTATCGTGGGATCACACTCCTCAGCCTTCTTGGTAAGGTCTATTCAGGTGTACTGGAGAGGAGGCTACGCCGGATAGTCGAACCTCGGATTCAGGAGGAACAGTGTGGTTTTCGTCCTGGTCGTGGAACTGTGGACCAGCTCTATACTCTCGGCAGGGTCCTTGAGGGTGCATGGGAGTTTGCCCAACCAGTCTACATGTGCTTTGTGGACTTGGAGAAGGCATTGGACCGTGTCCCTCGGGAAGTCCTGTGGGGAGTGCTCAGAGAGTATGGGGTATCGGACTGTCTGATTGTGGCGGTCCGCTCCCTGTACGATCAGTGTCAGAGCTTGGTCCGCATTGCCGGCAGTAAGTCGGACACGTTTCCAGTGAGGGTTGGACCTTCAGTAATGCGGACGCTGTATCGATCCGTTGTGGTGAAGAAGGAGCTGAGCCGGAAGGCAAAGCTCTCAATTTACCGGTTGATCTACGTTCCCATCCTCACCTATGGTCATGAGCTTTGGGTTATGTCCGAAAGGACAAGATCACGGGTACAAGCGGCCCAAATGAGTTTCCTCCACCGGGTGGTGGAGCTCTCCCTTAGAGATAGGGTGAGAAGCTCTGTCATCCGGGGGGAGCTCAAAGTAAAGCCGCTGCTCCTCCACATGGAGAGGAGCCAAATGAGGTGGTTTGGGCATCTGGTCAGGATGCCACCCGAACGCCTCCCTAGGGAGGTGTTTAGGGCACGTCCGACCGGTAGGAGGCCACGGGGAAGACCAAGGACACATTGGGAAGACTATGTCTCCCGGCTGGCCTGGGAACGCCTCGGGATCCCCCGGGAAGAGCTGGACGATGTGGCTGGGGAGAGGGAAGGCTGGGCTTCCCTGCTTAGGCTGCTGCCCCCGCGACCCGACCTCGGACAAGCGGAAGAAGATGGATGGATATGACATTATATATTAAATATGTGACAATATATACATTAAATACATTAAATTATATACATTAAATGTGACATTATATACATTAAATATATAACACTATATAGATTAGATATATTACATTATATACATTAAATATATGACACTATATAGATTAAATATGTGACATTATATACATTAAATACATGACACTATATACATTAAATATATGACACTACATACATTAAATATATGACATTATATACATAAAAAATATGTGACACTATATCTATTAAATATGTGACACTATATCTATTAAATATATGACATTAGATACATTAAATACATGACACTATATACATTAAATATGTGACACTATATATATTAAATATATGACATTATATACATTAAATATGTGACATTATATACATTAAATATATGACACTATATACATCCACTTTATATTACTTTAACTTATTTTCACATAAAAACACTCTTATTTTAAGGTGTGAAGACTTTTATTTTATTTTGTAGTAGTAGCAACTTCCTCCCGGTCAACTTTTTTTGTTTTCACTTTATCGAAGTGCGCATGCAAGTGACGTCAAGGCCACATTGGGGCCACACTGGTGCCACACTAGGAGCACATTGGGGCCACTTTGGGGCCACATTGGGGCCAAACTGGTACCACATTGGGGCCAAACTGGGACCACATTGGGGCCACATTGAGGCCAAACTGGGACCACATTGGGGCCACACTAGGAGCACATTGGGGCCACTTTGGGACCACTTTGGGGCCACATTAGGGCCACATTAGGACCACATTGGGGCCAAACTGGGACCACATTGGGGCCACATAGGGGCCAAACTGGGACCACATAGGGGCCACATTGAGGCCAAACTGGGACCACATTGGGGCCACATTGGCACCACATTGGGGCCATATTGGGGCCAAACTGGTACCACATTTGGGCCACATTGAGGCCTGTGTGCGTGTACACTGGAGTCTGATAAAGATGACATTTTACTTGCAGTGTAAACTGTCAGCTAGCAAAAAAACAGAACTCCAAAAAAAAAAAAAATCTCATAGGGGCCACTTTGCCTGCAGTGTGAACGGGGCCCATGTGACCACAACCAGCTCTCTGATTGGCCGCTGCCTCCTGACGCACGCACACACCTCAAACATGTGACGCCTCTTCTTAACGAACACACACAATGAGAACAACCGCACCTAATAACGGTGACATTGTGACACACACACACACACACACACACACACACACACACACACACACACACACACACACACGCACACACACGCACACGCACACACACACACACACACACACATACACACCCCTAAGGCAGGGTGCTAGCAAACAAGGCGTGTCTGTCTGCTGTTTGTGTACTGGAAGTGTGAAAGTTGACTAACCTTTTGATGTTATGAATAATAACATGTTAATAACATACAACTAGAATGACCAAATAATGCAAGATAAACATTTGGGACAACATAACACATTTAATTACATAAAAGTATGAAATATTAAAAACATACAAAGTCTAATAGAGCACGTCACGGTCAAGTCAAAGTTGTCCTACCTGCACTGACTTGATGAAGAGAAAAGTGTTGATTGGACAAATCAGAACCTCTTAGATCATCTTCATCATCATCATCTTCATCACCGTCCAGCGGCGGGATGGAGCAGGAAGTGAGCGTCTGACGCCAGGAAGTGAGCGTCTGACGCCAGGCGCCGAGAAGATCTTTTATCAAAGCATCATGAGATTCTTCACCGCCTCCAGGGAGGAAGGAGATAAAAGGTGCACTTATCTTTATATAACAGCTCGCCATGATAGTGCTGACTCATACTCTCAGCCCTACTACGCTCAGTGCACTTCACCCAGTACACTTACTACTCCTGTCAGTGCACTTCACCCAGTACACTTACTACTCATGTCAGCGCACTTGACCCAGTACACTTACTACTCCAGTCAGGGCACTTCAACCAGTACACTTACTACTGCAGTCAGTGCACTTCACCCAGTACACTTACTACTCCTGTCAGTGCACTTTACCCAGTACACTTACTACTCCTGTCAGTGCACTTCACCCAGCACACTTACTACTCCAGTCAGGGCACTTCACCCAGTACACTTACTACTCATGTCAGTGCACTTCACCCAGCACACTTACTACTCCAGTCAGGGCACTTCACCCAGTACACTTACTACTCATGTCAGTGCACTTCACCAAGTGCACTTACTAGTACACTTACTACTCATGTCAGTGCACTTCACTCAGTACACTTAATAGTACACATACTACTCCTGTCAGTGCACTTCACCAAGTACACTTATTAATAGACTTACTAGTGCACTTACTTCTCCTGTCAGCACACTTCACCCAGTATACTTAATAGTACACTTACTACTCCTGTCAGTGCACTTCACCCAGTACACTTACTACTCCAGTCAGGGCACTTCACCCAGTACACTTACTACTCCAGTCAGGGCACTTCACCCAGTACACTTACTACTCATGTCAGTGCACTTCACCAAGTACACTTACTAGTACACTTACTACTCATGTCAGTGCACTTCACTCAGTACACTTAATAGTACACATACTACTCCTGTCAGTGCACTTCACCAAGTACACTTATTAATACACTTGCTAGTGCACTTACTACTCCTGTCAGTGCACTTCACCAAGTACACTTACTAGTACACTTACTACTCATTTTAATGCACTTCACCCAGCGTACTTACTAGTACACTTACTACTCCTGTCAGTGCACTTCACCCAGTACACTTACTACTCCTGTTAGTGCACTTTACCCAGTTTACTTACTAGTACACTTACTACTCCTGTCAGTGCACTTCACCAAGTACACTTACTAGTACACTTACTACTCATTTTAATGCACTTCACCCAACGTACTTACTAGTACACTTACTACTCCTGTCAGTGCACTTACTGGTAAACTTACTACTCCTGCCAGTGCACTTCACCAAGTACACTTACTAATACTCTTACTACTCCTGTCAGTGCACTTCACAGAGTATACTTACTAGTACACTTACTACTCCTGTCAGTGCACTTACTAGTAAACTTACTACTCCTGCCACTGCACTTCACCAAGTACACTTACTAGTATGCTTACTACTCATGTCAGTGCACTCCACCAAGTACACTTACTACTCCTGTCAGTGCACTTCACAGAGTATACTTACTAGTACACTTACTACTCCTGTCAGTACACTTCACGATGTACCCTTACTACTCCTGTCACTTCATCAAGTACACTTAATACGCATGTCAGTGGACTTTACCAAGTACACTTGCTAGTATGCTTACTACTTATTTCAGTGCACTTCGCCCAGTATACTTACTAGTATGCTTACTACTCATGTCAGTGCACTTCACCCAGTATACTTACTAGTACACTTACCACTCCTGTCAGTGCACTTCATCAAGTATTTTTACTTGTACACTTACTACTCCTGTCACTGGACTTCATCAAGTATTTTTACTAGTACACTTACTACTCCTGTCAGTGCACTTCACCAAGCGTACTCACTAGTACACTTACTACTCATGTCAGTGCACTTCACCAAGTATACTTACTAGTACACTAACTACTTCTGTCAGTGCACTTCACCGAGTGTACTTACTAGTACACTTAGGACTTCTACGTCGCACTGTGGAGGGACGTTAGCCGCTGCTAGCAGTCTCGTATTGCAAAGGCTGACCTTTGAGCGCTCCACTGAACGTAAACAAGAAAGATGGCTGCCAGTCTATTATGTAGGTCATGTGTGGCTCCTCATGCTCCATTTGGCACGCCGGCAGCAAGACAACATCCATCATGTCCTCCCAGTTTGGATCCAGGCGGGACCAGTTCTACATCCCACACCCGACTGTCTTTCTAGTTTGGATCCAGGAGGGACCAGTTCTACATCCCACACCCGACTGTCCTCCTAGTTTGGATCCAGGTGGGACTAGTTCTGCATCCCACACCCGACTGTCCTCCTAGTTTGGATCCAGGTGGGACTAGTTCTGCATCCCACACCAGACTGTCCTCCCAGTTTGGATCCAGGTGGGAGTAGTTCTGCATCCCACACCAGACTGTCCTCATAGTTTGGATCCAGGCGGGACCAGTTCTGCATCCCACACCCGACTGTCCTCCTAGTTTGGATCCAGGCGGGACCAGTTCTGCATCCCACACCCGACTGTCTTTCTAGTTTGGATCCAGGAGGGACCAGTTCTACATCCCACACCCGACTGTCCTCCTAGTTTGGATCCAGGTGGGACTAGTTCTGCATCCCACACCAGACTGTCCTCATAGTTTGGATCCAGGCGGGACCAGTTCTGCATCCCACACCAGACTGTCCTCCTAGTTTGGATCCAGAAGGGACCAGTTCTGCATCCCACACCAGACTGTCCTCCTAGTTTGGATCCAGAAGGGACCAGTTCTGCATCCCACACCCGACTGTCCTCCGAGTTTGGATCCAGGAGGGACTAGTTCTGCATCCCACACCAGACTGTCCTCCTAGCGGGACCAGTTCTGCATCCCACACCAGACTGTCCTCATAGTTTGGATCCAGGCGGGACCAGTTCTGCATCCCACACCAGACTCAACACTCTCCAAGGCAACAACTGTTAAAAGGGGCGGAGCTACTTTGTGTTCCGTTATCAGTGTGCAAATAACGAATCACTGTTTGTGATTGGTACCATTATTTGGTACCATTAATAACGAATAATTTGGTATTGTTGATAAAAAAAATATTTTGGTATTATTAATAAAGAATAATTTGGTACCATAAATAAAAAATATTTGGTATTATTAATAAATCATATTTTGGTATTAATAAATAATAATTTGGTACCATTATTAAGGAATAATTTGGTATTATTGATAAAGAATATTTTGGTATTATTAATAAATAATCATTTGATACCATTTATAAGGAATAATTTGGTATTATTAATAAATAATATTTTGCAATTATTAGTATATAATTATTTGGTACCATTAATAAGGAATAATTTTGTATTATAAATAAATAATATTTTGGTATTATTAATAAGGAATAATTTGGTATTACTAATACATAATCATTTGTATTATTAATAGATAACATTTTGATATTATTAATAAATAATTATTTGGTAACATTAATAACGAATAATTTGGTATTGTTAATACAAATATTTTGGTATTATTAATCAAGAATAATTCAGTACCATAAATAAAAAATATTTGGTATTATTAATATATCATATTTTGGTATTATTAATCAAGAATAATTTGGTACCATAAATAAAAAATATTTGGTATTATTAATATATCATATTTTGGTATTATTAATCAAGAATAATTCGGTACCATAAATAAAAAATATTTGGTATTATTAATATATCATATTTTGGTATTATTAATCAAGAATAATTCGGTACCATAAATAAAAAATATTTGGTATTATTAATACATCATATTTTGGTATTATTAATAGGAAATAATTTGATACCATTAATAAAAGATTTGGGATCATAAATAAAGATTAATTTGGTACCATTAATAAGGAATATTGTGGTAACACTAATAAAGAATAATTTGGTATTATTAATAAATAATCATTTGGTATTATTAATACAAATATTGTGGTATTATTAATAAAGAATAATTCGGTACCATAAATAAAAAATATTTGGTAGTATTATTAAATCATATTTTGCTATTAATAATAATAAATAATTTGATACCGTTAATAAAGAATATTTGATATTATAAAGAAAGATTAATCTTGTATTAACTAATACAGAATAATTTGGTACCATTAATAAGGAATATTTTGGTATTCATAATAAATAATAATTTGGTATTATTATTAAATTATAATTTGGTATTATTAATAAACAATATTGTGGTTTTAATAATGACTAATAATGTGATAGCATTAATAAAGAATATTGTGGTATTATTAATAAAGAGTTAACACATTACTGACCAAAAGTTGTCCTGGACTGAGCGCGTCACGTTGAGGTCAAAGGTTAACGTGATGTCAGACCAGCTGATAAGTTTATCTAAAAGGAGCAAAGGATTGTGGGAGACGATCAGGCGTCATCTTGAGGAGCGTCAACTAAGCGGCACCGCCCTCCTTTGTCGTCATGGCAACCTGGCAGAGGACAACCCCCCCCCCCCCCCCCCCCCCCCCATCATCATTGACCCAGCACAAAGATGCTCTGTGTCCCCAACAACAACATCCACTTCCTGTTTGTCATCCGCAGCCTCCATTTTTAATGATATGCAAGACAACGATGACGTCACCAGGCTAATGCAGCTCCCTTTAATAATGCATGGGAACTTGGCGCTAATTATTTCATGGCGAGTCATCAGAAACCAGACGGACTTGTCGCTGAGCGGAACCAGGTCATGAATAAAAGACTCACTTCCTGCTGACTGACACCTGGCTTGATGTTTTACATCCGTGGAAAAAGTATTAGTAGGAGGATGACAACAATGCTAGCTTGACTGGCTAAAGGACAAAACTCTCGTTCAGAACTCCATTGAGATTTTGCCACATTTAAGACCACATCTTTACCTATAAACACGTACTGTACGTACACGATATTCACGTAATAATAGGAGGACTCTCGTTCAGAACTCCATTGAGATTTTGGCTATTTTAAGACCACTCTTTACATATAAACACCGTACTGGACACGCTATTCACGTACGTCATTCACGTGTGTACTGTACGTCATTTACGTATGTCTACAACACACGATATTGGCGTGTGTACTGTACGTCATTCACGTATGTCTACTACACAATATTGGCGTGTACGTAGCTAGCACGTATGTACACTGTACGTTATTCGTCTAGTACGTGAGCGAACACGCGCGTGCACGAAGGAGAGTCACTCACCTGTCCGCGCGCCGCGCCAAGGATGCGGAAATGGCGGGGCTGCCGCTGACGTCACTCGTCCGCAGGGCGACAAAGGACGCGGTGTGTGTGTGTGTCGCTCTCCCGGTGGCGGAAGAAAAACGTCCGCGCACGCACGCACGCACGCACGGCCCCGGTGCTCGGGGATGGCGCGCGGCAATTCGCGTGTCCGCGCGCACGCCGGCGAGCAGCTGCTGAATCATGCGCGCGTGCACGCCGGCACTCTGCGCTGATGGTGACGTCATCGGAGGAGCAGGAACGTAACTCCGGAAGTCGGGGCGATTTCAAAATAAAAGCTCTGTTTGTACAGGATGTAAAAAAGAAAATGAGGGAAGTATTGTGAATAACACCAATTACAAATTAAAACGCTTTGATGTTTTAAAATGGATGTTTTAAAGTTTGTTTGTTTTTTAAAAAATTGGCACTAATTTACTTGATCCGTTTCTGTGTGTTGATTTCAAATAAAAAATCTAATAAAAACACACCAATTATCTTCTTCTTGTCTATAATATTTATGTATTTATCAGCATCAATATAACATTGTATAACATAACATATTAACATATATTATAACATATTTGTAGAATGCATGTTCTGCGGTGGCGCGCTACGTCCACTAGGGGGCAGCATTGCATATTATAATACTATGCAAGATTTACAAACAAGCAAAGAAACAATAATAATCAAAACAAGTACAGAAACAGTACAAAACAGCACCAGGGGGGTTGTACACTCAATAAAGTAACTAAAGATGAATGTAAAATATATATATATAACAAAGTGTAAAGCCAAGTTCCGTAAGTAATCCACATTTGGAGCACAGCATCATAGTTTTCACAGCTTTTTGGTTGTTAGAGGTAGAAAGTGTTTTAAAGTAAAGTTCCAATTCTTTTTTAAAGGCACAAAAATCAGGTATTGAGAAACTTACATTTATGAATATACAAGTTAACCAATAGTATTTTGTTCTCATACTGTAAAGTTTTCTCAAATTAATGTTGTTGTTCAACTTTCTTCACGTCACTGTGGTTTGGCCCCGCCCACATATTTTGGTATTATTAAAAGGAAATCATTTGATACCATTAATAAAGAATATTTGGTATTATAAATGAAGATTAATTTGGTATTACTAATAAATAATAATTTGGTATTAGTAATAAATAATAATTTGGTATTATTAATAAATAATAATTTGGTGTTATTAATAAAGAATATTGTGGTATTCATCATTTTTTTTAAGGCACAAAAATTAGGTCGGGTATTGAGAAAGTTACATTTATTTATTTAAAATTCCTTTTCAATTTTTTTCTCATACTGTAAAGTTTTCTCAAATAAATGTTGCTCAACTTTCCTCACGTCAAACTGTGGTTTGGCCCCGCCCACATATTTTGGTATTATTAATAAGAAATCATTTGATACCATTAATAAATAATATTTGGTATTATAAATAAAGACTAATTTGGTATTATTAATAAATAATAATTTGGTATTAGTAATAAATAATAATTTGGTATTATTGATAAATAATAATTTGGTATTATTAATAAATAATAATTTGGTATTATTAATAAAGAATATTGTGGTATTAATAATTTTTTAAAGGCACAAAAATCTGGTCGGGTATTGAGAAACTTACATTTATTTATTTAATTATTTAAATTGTTTATAATTATTTTTATTAATTCAATTAAATTAATTAATTTAAATGAATTATAATATTTTAATTAATTATAATTATTAATTATTTAAAATAATTACGAATTATAAATTATCATTTATTTATTTATTATAATGAGTGTTGCAAAGGTAAAACTCCTTTTCAATTTTGTTCTCATACTGTAAAGTTTTCTCAAATTAATGTTGTTGTTCAACTTTCTTCACGTCAGACTGTGGTTTGGCCCCGCCCACATATTTTGGTATTATTAAAAGGAAATAATTTGATACCATTAATAAAGAATATTTGGTATTATAAATGAAGATTAATTTGGTATTACTAATAAATAATAATTTGGTGTTAGTAATAGATAATAATTTGGTATTATTAATAAATAATAATTTGGTATTATTAATAAAGAATATTGTGGTATTAATAATTTTTTAAAGGCACAAAAATCCGGTCGGGTATTGAGAAACTTACATTTATTTATTTAAAATTCCTTTTCAATTTTTTTCTCATACTGTAAAGTTTTCTCAAATAAATGTTGCTCAACTTTCTTCACGTCAAACTGTGGTTTGGCCCCGCCCACATATTTTGGTATTATTAATAAGAAATCATTTGATACCATTAATAAAGATTATTTGGTATTATTAATAAATAATAATTTGGTATTACTAATAAAGAATATTTTGATATTCATAATAAATAATAATTTGGTATTATTGATAAATAATAATTTGGTATTATTAATAAATAATAATTTGGTATTATTAATAAAGAATATTGTGGTATTAATAATTTTTTAAAGGCACAAAAATCAGGTTGGGTATTGAGAAACTTACATTTATTTATTTAATTATTTAAATTGTTTATAATTATTTTTATTAATTTAATTAAATTAATTAATTTAAATGAATTATAATATTTTAATTAATTGTAATTATTAATTATTTAAAATAATTACGAATTATAAATTATAATTTATTTATTTATTATAATGAGGTTGCAAAGGTAAAACTCCTTTTCAATTTTGTTCTCATACTGTAAAGTTTTCTCAAATTAATGTTGTTGTTCAACTTTCTTCACGTCAGACTGGGGTTTGGCCCCGCCCACATATTTTGGTATTATTAAAAGGAAATAATTTGATACCATTAATAAAGAATATTTGGTATTATAAATGAAGATTAATTTGGTATTACTAATAAATAATAATTTGGTGTTAGTAATAGATAATAATTTGGTATTATTAATAAATAATAATTTGGTATTATTAATAAAGAATATTGTGGTATTAATAATTTTTTAAAGGCACAAAAATCCGGTCGGGTATTGAGAAACTTACATTTATTTATTTAAAATTCCTTTTCAATTTTTTTCTCATACTGTAAAGTTTTCTCAAATAAATGTTGCTCAACTTTCTTCACGTCAAACTGTGGTTTGGCCCCGCCCACATATTTTGGTATTATTAATAAGAAATCATTTGATACCATTAATAAAGATTATTTGGTATTATTAATAAATAATAATTTGGTATTAGTAATAAAGAATATTTTGATATTCATAATAAATAATAATTTGGTATTATTGATAAATAATAATTTGGTATTATTAATAAATAATAATTTGGTATTATTAATAAAGAATATTGTGGTATTAATAATTTTTTAAAGGCAGAAAAATCAGGTCGGGTATTGAGAAACTTACATTTATTTATTTAATTATTTAAATTGTTTATAATTATTTTTATTAATTCAATTAAATTAATTAATTTAAATGAATTATAATATTTTAATTAATTATAATTATTAATTATTTAAAATAATTACGAATTAGAAATTATCATTTATTTATTTATTATAATGAGGTTGCAAAGGTAAAACTCCTTTTCAATTTTGTTCTCATACTGTAAAGTTTTCTCAAATTAATGTTGTTGTTCAACTTTCTTCACGTCAGACTGTGGTTTGGCCCCGCCCACATATTTTGGTATTATTAAAAGGAAATAATTTGATACCATTAATAAAGAATATTTGGTATTATGAATGAAGATTAATTTGGTATTACTAATAAATAATAATTTGGTGTTAGTAATAGATAATAATTTGGTATTATTAATAAATAATAATTTGGTATTATTAATAAAGAATATTGTGGTATTAATCATTTTTTTAAAGGCACAAAAATTAGGTCGGGTATTGAGAAACTTACATTTATTTATTTAAAATTCCTTTTCAATTTTTTTCTCATACTGTAAAGTTTTCTCAAATAAATGTTGCTCAACTTTCTTCACGTCAGACTGTGGTTTGGCCCCGCCCACATATTTTGGTATTATTAATAAGAAATCATTTGATACCATTAATAAAGAATATTTGGTATTATAAATAAAGACTAATTTCGTATTATTAATAAATAATAATTTGGTATTAGTAATAAAGAATATTTTGATATTCATAATAAAGAATAATTTGGTATTATTGATAAATAATAATTTGGTATTATTAATAAATAATAATTTGGTATTATTAATAAAGAATATTGTGGTATTAATAATTTTTTAAAGGCACAAAAATCTGGTCGGGTATTGAGAAACTTACATTTATTTATTTAATTATTTAAATTGTTTATAATTATTTTTATTAATTCAATGAAATTAATTAATTTAAATGAATTATAATATTTTAATTAATTATAATTATTAATTATTTAAAATAATTACGAATTATAAATTATCATTTATTTATTTATTATAATGAGTGTTGCAAAGGTAAAACTCCTTTTCAATTTTGTTCTCATACTGTAAAGTTTTCTCAAATTAATGTTGTTGTTCAACTGTCTTCACGTCAGACTGTGGTTTGGCCCCGCCCACATATTTTGGTATTATTAAAAGGAAATAATTTGATACCATTAATAAAGAATATTTGGTATTATAAATGAAGATTAATTTGGTATTACTAATAAATAATAATTTGGTGTTAGTAATAAATAATAATTTGGTATTATTAATAAATAATAATTTGGAATTATTAATAAAGAATATTGTGGTATTAATCATTTTTTAAACGCACAAAAATCCGGTCGGGTATTGAGAAAGTTACATTTATTTATTTAAAATTCCTTTTCAATTTTTTTCTCATACTGTAAAGTTTTCTCAAATAAATGTTGCTCAACTTTCTTCACGTCAAACTGTGGTTTGGCCCCGCCCACATATTTTGGTATTATTAATAAGAAATCATTTGATACCATTAATAAAGAATATTTGGTATTATAAATAAAGACTAATTTGGTATTATTAATAAATAATAATTTGGTATTAGTAATAAAGAATATTTTTATATTCATAATAAATAATAATTTGGTATTATTGATAAATAATAATTTGGTATTATTGATAAAGAATAATTTGGTATTCATAATAAATAATAATTTGGTATTATTAATAAAGAATATTGTGGTATTGATATTTTTTAAAGGCAGAAAAATCAGGTCGGGTATTGAGAAACTTACATTTATTTATTTAATTATTGAAATTAATTGTAATTATTTAAATTAATTAAATTAAATTAATGTATTTAAATGTCTTTTAATATTTGTAATGAATTGTAATGATTAATTATTTAAATTCATTATTAATTATAAATGATCATTTATGTATGTATTTATTATAATGAGGTTGCAAAGGTAAAACTCCTTTTCAATTTTTTTCTCACACCGTAAAGTTTTCTCAAATAAATATTCAACTTTCTTCACGTCGGACTGCGGTTTGGCCCCGCCCACATGTGATCACGTGACACGTTGGGTGATTTTAAAGATGAAGAACAATCTGACGGTGTTCTCCTTGTGCTGTGGATACTCTTAAATGCGAGACGACCATCCACTTGTGATGAAGGGGGGGGGGAGTGGGGGGGGGGGGCGTGGCACGGAACCCGCGGACGCGCTCCTCAGAGCATCAGCCGATGGCGGGAAGAGCGCAAGCATGCAGGACTCGCGCAACCAGACGCCGGAGCCCCGGGACGACCCCCCGGGGGGTGAGGTGAGCGTGGGCCGCGCGCTCACCGGCTGCGTGCTGTGCGCGCTCATCGTGTCCACGCTGCTCGGCAACACGCTGGTGTGCGCCGCCGTGGTCAAGTTCCGCCACCTGCGCTCCAAAGTCACCAACTCCTTCGTCATCTCGCTGGCCGTGTCCGACCTCTTCGTGGCCGTGCTCGTCATGCCGTGGCGCGCCGTCTCGGAGGTGGCGGGCGTCTGGCTCTTCGGGCGCTTCTGCGACACGTGGGTGGCGTTCGACATCATGTGCTCCACGGCGTCCATCCTCAACCTGTGCATCATCAGCATGGACCGCTACTGGGCCATCTCCAGCCCCTTCCGCTACGAGCGCAAGATGACGCGCCGCTTCGCCTTCGTGATGATCGGCGTGGCGTGGACGCTGTCCATCCTCATCTCCTTCATCCCGGTGCAGCTCAACTGGCACCGCGCGCGCGCCGAGCCGCCGCCGCCGTACCCCCCCGCGGAGGAGGACGCGTGCAACGCCAGCCTGAGCCGCAGCTACGCCGTGGCGTCGTCGCTCGTCAGCTTCTACATCCCCGTCCTCATCATGGTGGGCACCTACACGCGCATCTTCCGCATCGCGCAGACGCAGATCCGCCGCATCTCCTCGCTGGAGCGCGCGGCGCCCTGCAAGACGCGGCCTCACCGCGCGTCCACGCAGGACGAGAACTCACTGAAAAGTTCCTTCAAGCGGGAGACCAAAGTGCTGAAGACGCTGTCCGTCATCGTGGGCGTCTTCGTCTGCTGCTGGCTGCCCTTCTTCGTGCTCAACTGCGTGGTTCCCTTCTGCGAGGCGGACGCGCCCGACGCGGCGCCGTGCGTCAGCGACACCACCTTCAGCATCTTCGTGTGGTGCGGCTGGGCCAACTCCTCGCTCAACCCCGTCATCTACGCCTTCAACGCCGACTTCCGCAAGGCCTTCGCCACCATCCTGGGCTGCAACCGCTTCTGCTCCAGCTCGGCCGTGGAGGCGGTGGACTTCAGCAACGAGCTGGTGTCGTACCACCACGACAGCACCCTGCACAAGGAGGCCTGCGCCGACCCCCAGCAGGACTTCCACAAGGTCTCGCTGGTCTCCGACGACTCGTGCCGCCGCGCCGACCCGCTCCTGCCCGCCGCCGTCCTGCAGTGCGAGGCCGACATTTCTTTGGACATGATGCCCTACGGAGACTCTTACCACATCCCGGGTCAGGTCCACTGACCTCTGAGGGACTCTTGCGGACCTGGATCAGCGCGTTGGACCTCCTCGGGAGACCGGTGCGGCTCAAGGTCCGTTTGACATGTTTTAAAACTCAATTACGATAACAAATGTAAACAAAAGTGGAATAATAGAGCAAACAGGTGAAATGTTGCAGTGATGACTAACCTTTTTTTAACTGTCATAGCTCAATAAATAAGAAACTACTAGAACTATATTTTATCATTTATTTACAGATTCTAGCATGAAAAGTTAAAAGTTAAAAACAAAAAAAAGTATGACTATTTTTAACACTTTTATTAGTGGGACCCTTTTGGGTCCCTGAGACCTTCAGTGTCTTTTTTTTTAACTGTCATAGCTCAAAAAATAATAAACAACTAGAACTATAAGATCTGAAATTTATTTACAGATTCTAGCATGAAAAGTTTAAAGTTAAAAACGAAAAAAAGTATGACTATTTTTAACACTTTTATTAGTGGGACCCTTTTGGGTCCCCGAGACCTTCAGTGTCATTTTTTGTTTGTTTGTTTTTTTAACTGTCGTAGCTAAAAAAAATAATAAATAACTACAACTGATGGATAGATCTGAAATTGATGTACAGATTTAAGCGTTAAAAGTAAAAAGTAAAAAAAAAAAAAAGTATGACTATTTTTAACACTTTTATAAGTGGGACCCTTTTGGGTCCCCAAGACCTTCAGTGTCATTTTTTGTGTTTTTTTTTTTTTTTTTTTTTTACTGTCATAGCTCAAAAAATAATAAACAACTAGAACTATAAGATCTGACATTTATTTACAGATTCTAGCATGAAAAGTCAAAAGTTAAAAACAAAAAAAAAGTGTGACTATTTTTAACACTTCTATTAGTGGGACCCTTTTGGGTCCCTGAGACCTTCAGTGTCATTTTTTGTGTTTGTTTGTTTTTTAAACTGTCATAGCTCAAAAAATAATAAACAACTAGAACTATAAGATCTGACATTTATTTACAGATTCTAGCATGAAAAGTTAAAAACAAAAAAAAATATGACTATTTTTAACACTTTTATAAGTGGGACCCTTTTGGGTCCCCGAGACCTTCAGAGTCTTTTTTCTTTTTTTTTTAACTGTCATAGCTCAAAAAATAAGAAACAACTAAAACTATAAGATCTGAAATTTATTTACAGATTCTGGCATGAAAAGTGAAAAGTTAAAAAAAAAAAAAAAAGTATGACTATTTTTAACACTTTTATAAGTGGGACCCTTTTGGGTCCCTGAGACCTTCAGTGTCATTTTTTGTGTTTGTTTGTTTTTTTAACTGTCATAGCTCAAAAAATAATAAACAACTAGAACTGTAAGATTTGACATTTATTTACAGATTCTAGCATGAAAAGTTAAAAGTTAAAAACAAAAAAAAAGTATGACTATTTTTAACACTTTTATAAGTGGGACCCTTTTGGGTCCCCGAGACCTTCAGTATCATTTTTTGTGTTTGTTTGTTTTTTAAACTGTCATAGCTCAAAAAATAATAAACAACTAGAACTGTAAGATCTGACATTTATTTACAGATTCTAGCATGAAAAGTTAAAAGTTAAAAACAAAAAAAAAGTATGACTATTTTTAACACTTTTATAAGTGGGACCCTTTTGGGTCCCCTAGACTTCAGTGTAATTTTTTTGTTTGTTTTTTTAACTGTCATAGCTCAAAAAATAATAAACAACTAGAACTGTAAGATCTGACATTTATTTACAGATTTTAGCATGAAAAGTCAAAAGTTAAAAACAAAAAAAAAAGTGTGACTATTTTTAACACTTTTATAAGTGGGACCCTTTTGGGTCCCCGAGACCTTCAGTGTCATTTTTTGTGTTTGTTTGTTTTTTAAACGGTCATAGCTCAAAAAATAATAAACAACTAGAACTATAAGATCTGACATTTATTTACAGATTCTAGCATGAAAAGTTAAAAACAAAAAAAAAAATGACTATTTTTAACACTTTTATAAGTGGGACCCTTTTGGGTCCCCGAGACCTTCAGAGTCTTTTTTCTTTTTTTTTTAACTGTCATAGCTCAAACAATAAGAAACAACTAAAACTATAAGATCTGAAATTTATTTACAGATTCTGGCATGAAAAGTGAAAAGTTAAAAAAAAAAAAAAAAGTATGACTATTTTTAACACTTTTATAAGTGGGACCCTTTTGGGTCCCTGAGACCTTCAGTGTCATTTTTTGTGTTTGTTTGTTTTTTTAACTGTCATAGCTCAAAAAATAATAAACAACTAGAACTGTAAGATCTGACATTTATTTACAGATTCTAGCATGAAAAGTTAAAAGTTAAAAACAAAAAAAAAGTATGACTATTTTTAACACTTTTATAAGTGGGACCCTTTTGGGTCCCCGAGACCTTCAGTGTCATTTTTTGTGTTTGTTTGTTTTTTAAACTGTCATAGCTCAAAAAATAATAAACAACTAGAACTGTAAGATCTGACATTTATTTACAGATTCTAGCATGAAAAGTTAAAAGTTAAAAACAAAAAAAAAGTATGACTATTTTTAACACTTTTATAAGTGGGACCCTTTTGGGTCCCCTAGACTTCAGTGTAATTTTTTTGTTTGTTTTTTTAACTGTCATAGCTCAAAAAATAATAAACAACTAGAACTGTAAGATCTGACATTTATTTACAGATTTTAGCATGAAAAGTCAAAAGTTAAAAACAAAAAAAAAAGTGTGACTATTTTTAACACTTTTATAAGTGGGACCCTTTTGGGTCCCTGAGACCTTCAGTGTCATTTTTTGTGTTTGTTTGTTTTTTAAACTGTCATAGCTCAAAAAATAATAAACAACTAGAACTATAAGATCTGACATTTATTTACAGATTCTAGCATGAAAAGTTAAAAACAAAAAAAAATATGACTATTTTTAACACTTTTATAAGTGGGACCCTTTTGGGTCCCCGAGACCTTCAGAGTCTTTTTTCTTTTTTTTTTAACTGTCATAGCTCAAAAAATAAGAAACAACTAAAACTATAAGATCTGAAATTTATTTACAGATTCTGGCATGAAAAGTGAAAAGTTAAAAAAAAAAAAAAAAGTATCACTATTTTTAACACTTTTATAGGTGGGACCCTTTTGGGTCCCTGAGACCTTCAGTGTCATTTTTTGTGTTTGTTTGTTTTTTTAACTGTCATAGCTCAAAAAATAATAAACAACTAGAACTGTAAGATCTGACATTTATTTACAGATTCTAGCATGAAAAGTTAAAAGTTAAAAACAAAAAAAAAGTATGACTATTTTTAACACTTTTATAAGTGGGACCCTTTTGGGTCCCCGAGACCTTCAGTATCATTTTTTGTGTTTGTTTGTTTTTTAAACTGTCATAGCTCAAAAAATAATAAACAACTAGAACTGTAAGATCTGACATTTATTTACAGATTCTAGCATGAAAAGTTAAAAGTTAAAAACAAAAAAAAAGTATGACTATTTTTAACACTTTTATAAGTGGGACCCTTTTGGGTCCCCTAGACTTCAGTGTAATTTTTTTGTTTGTTTTTTTAACTGTCATAGCTCAAAAAATAATAAACAACTAGAACTGTAAGATCTGACATTTATTTACAGATTTTAGCATGAAAAGTCAAAAGTTAAAAACAAAAAAAAAAGTGTGACTATTTTTAACACTTTTATAAGTGGGACCCTTTTGGGTCCCCGAGACCTTCAGTGTCATTTTTTGTGTTTGTTTGTTTTTTAAACGGTCATAGCTCAAAAAATAATAAACAACTAGAACTATAAGATCTGAAATGTACTGTATTTACAGATTCTAGCATGAAAAGTTAAAAGTTAAAAACAAAAACAGTATGACTATTTTTAACACTTTTATAAGTGGGACCCTTTTGGGTCCCTGAGACCTTCAGTGTCATTTTTTGTGTGTTTTTTTTTTTTTTACTGTCGTAGCTCAAAAAATAATAAATAACTACAACTGATGGATAGATCTGAAATTGATGTACAGATTTAAGCGTTAAAAGTAAAAAAAAAAAAAAAAAAGTATGACTTTTTTAAACACTTTTATTAGTGGGACCCTTTTGGGTCCCCGAGACCTTCAGTGTCATTTTTTTGTTTGTTTGTTTTTTTAACTGTCGTAGCTCAAAACATAATAAATAAGAAACAACTGATGGATAGATCTGAAATTGATGTACAGATTTAAGCGTTAAAAGTAAAAAGTAAAAAAAAAGAAAAAAGTATGACTATTTTTAACACTTTTATGAGTGGGACCATTTTGGGTCCCCGAGACCTTCAGTGTCATTTTTTTTTTTTTTAACTGTCATAGCTCAAAAAATAAGAAACAACTAGAACTATAAGATCTGACATTTATTTACAGATTCTAGCATGAAAAGTCAAAAATTAAAAACAAAAAAAAAGTGTGACTATTTTTAACACTTTTATAGGTGGGACCCTTTTGGGTCCCTGAGACCTTCAGTGTCATTTTTTGTGTTTGTTTGTTTTTTAAACTGTCATAGCTCAAAAAATAATAAACAACTAGAACTATAAGATCTGAAATTTATTTACATATTCTAGCATGAAAAGTTAAAAGTTAAAAACAAAAAAAGTGTGACTATTTTTAACACTTTTATAAGTGGGACCCTTTTGGGTCCCCGAGACCTTCAGTGTCATTTTTTTTAAACTGTCATAGCTCAAAAAATAAGAAACAACTAAAACTATAAGATCTGAAATTTATTTATAGATTTTAGCATGAAAAGTGAAAAGTTAAAAAAAAAAAAAAAAAGTATGACTATTTTTAACACTTTTATAAGTGGGACCCTTTTGGGTCCCCGAGACCTTCAGTGTCCTTTTTTTGTTTGTTTGTTTTTTTTTACTGTCGTAGCTCAAACAATAATAAATAACTACAACTGATGGATAGATCTGAAATTGATCTACAGATTTAAGCGTTTTTTTTTTTAACACTTTTGGGTCCCCGAGACTTCAGTGTAATTGGTTTTGTTTTTTTGTTTTTTTGTTTTTTAAACTGTCATAGCTCCAAAAATAATAATCAACTAGAACTAAAACTATAAGATCTGAAATTTATTTACAGATTTTAGCATGAAAAGTTAAAAAAAAAAAAAAAAAGTATGACTATTTTTAACACTTTTATGAGTGGGACCCTTTTGGGTCCCTGAGACCTTCAGTGTAATTTTTTTTTAAACTGTCATAGCTCAAAAAATTAGAAACAACTAAAACTATAAGATCTGAAATTTATTTATAGATTTTAGCATGAAAAGTTAAAAGTTAAAAAAAATTAAAAAGTATGACTATTTTTAACACTTTTATAAGTGGGACCCTTTTGGGTCCCCTAAACCTTCAGTGTCATTTTTTTTTTTTTTACTGTCGTAGCTCAAAAAATAATAAATAACTACAACTGATGGATAGATCTGAAATTGATGTACAGATTTAAGCGTTAAAAGTAAAAAGTAAAAAAAAAAAGGTATGACTTTTTTTAAACACTTTTATGAGTGGGACCCTTTTGGGTCCCCGAGACTTCAGTGTAATTGTTTTTGTTTTTTTGTTTTTTAAACTGTCATAGCTCAAAAAATAATAAACAACTAGAACTATAAGATCTGAAATGTACTGTATTTACAGATTCTAGCATGAAAAGTTAAAAGTTAAAAACAAAAAAAAGTATGACTATTTTTAACACTTTTATGAGTGGGACCCTTTTGGGTCCCCGAGACCTTCAGTGTCATTTTTTTTTAACTGTCATAGCTCAAAAAATAAGAAACAACTAAAACTATAAGATCCGAAATTTATTTACAGATTTTAGCATGAAAAGTTTAAAGTTAAAAAAAAAAAGTATGACTATTTTTAACACTTTTATAAGTGGGCCCGAGACCTTCAGTGTCATTTTTTTGTTTGTTTGTTTGTTTGTTTTTTTTAACTGTCATAGCTCATAAAATAATAAATAACTACAACTGATGGATAGATCTGAAATTGATGTACAGATTTAAGCGTTAAAAGTATATACAAAAAAAAGTATGACTATTTTTAACACTTTTATGAGTGGGACCCTTTTGGGTCCCCGAGACCTTCAGTGTCCTTTTTTTTTGTTTGTTTGTTTTTTTAACTGTCATAGCTCAAAAAATAATAAATAACTAGAACTGATGGATAGATCTGAAATTGATCTACAGATTTAAGCGTTTTTTTAAACACTTTTGGGTCCCTGAGACTTCAGTGTAATTGTTTTTGTTTTTTTGTTTTTTAAACTGTCATAGCTCAAAAAAATAATAAACAACTAGAACTATGAGATCTGAAATGTACTTTATTTACAGATTCTAGCATGAAAAGTTAAAAGTTAAAAACAGAAAAAAATGAGAAAAACCGAGACCTTCAGTGTAATTTTTGTTTGTTTGTTTGTTTGTTTTTTTAACTGTCATAGCTCAAAAAATAATAAACAACTGTAACTGATGGATGGATCTGAAATTGATCTACAGATTTAAGCGTTAAAAGTTAAAAGTATATAAAAAAAAAGTATGACTATTTTTAACACTTTTATGAGTGGGACCCTTTTGGGTCCCCGAGACCTTCAGTGTCCTTTTTTTGTTTGTTTGTTTTTTTAACTGTCGTAGCTCAATAAATAATAAATAACTACAACTGATGGATAGATCTGAAATTGATGTACAGATTTAAGCGTTAAAAGTAAAAAGTAAAAAAAAAAATAGTATGACTTTTTTTAACACTTTTATGAGTGGGACCCTTTTGGGTCCCCGAGACCTTCAGTGTCATTTTTTTTTTTTAACTGTCATAGCTCAAAAAATAAGAAACAACTAAAACTATAAGATCTGAAATGTATTTACAGATTTTAGCATTAAAAGTTAAAAGTTAAAAATTTTTTAAAAGTATGACTATTTTTAACACTTTTATGAGTGGGACCCTTTTGGGTCCCCGAGACCTTCAGTGTCATTTTTTTTGTTTGTTTGTTTTTTTAACTGTCATAGCTCAAAAAATAATAAATAACTAGAACTGATGGATAGATCTGAAATTGATCTACAGATTTAAGCGTTTTTTTAACACTTTTGGGTCCCCGAGACTTCAGTGTAATTGGTTTTGTTTTTTTGTTTTTTAAACTGTCATAGCTCAAAAAATAAGAAACAACTAAAACTATAAGACCTGAAATTTATTACAGATTTTAACATGAAAAGTTAAAAGTTAAAAAAAAAAAAAAAAGTATGACTATTTTTAACACTTTTATAAGTGGGACCCTTTTGGGTCCCCGAGACCTTCAGTGTCCTTTTTTTTTTTTTTTTTTTTTTTTAACTGTCATAGCTATAAAAAAAATAAATAAATAACTATAACTGATGGATAGATCTGAAATTGATCTACAGATTTAAGCGCTAAAAGTAAAAAAAAATAAGTATGACTATTTTTTAAGACTTTTATGAGTGGGACCCTTTTGGCTACTCAAGACTTTTAGTGTGATTTCTTGTTAGTTTTTTTAGACAGTCGTAGCTCAAAAAATAATAAACAACTATAACTGATGGATAGAAGCGTTAAAAGTAAAAAAAATAAAATCTAAAAATAAAATTGAAAAAAAAGGATGATTATTTTTAACACTTTTATAAGTGGGACCCTTTTGGGTCCCCGAGACCTTCAGTGTCATTTTTTTGTTTGTTTGTTTGTTTGTTTTTTTTAACTGTCATAGCTCAAACAATAATAAATACCTAGAACTGATGGATAGATCTGAAATTGATCTACAGATTTAAGCGTTAAAAGTTAAAAACAAAACAAAAATAAGTATGACTATTTTTAAGACTTTTATGAGTGGGACCCTTTTGGCTACCCAAGACTTTGAAGTGTGATTTCTTGTTTGTTTTTTAGACTATCGTAGCTCAAAAATTAATAAACAACTATAACTGATGGATTGATCTGAAACTGATTTACAGATTTAAGCGTTAAAAGTAAAAAATAAATAAAATAAAATAAAAAAGTTTGACTATTTTTAACACTTTTATGAGTGGGACCCTTTTGGGTCCCCGAGACCTTCAGTGTCTTTTTTTTTTATTTTTTAACTGTCATAGCTCAAAAAATAATAAACAACTATAACTGATGGATAGATCTGAAATCGATCTACAGATTTAAGCGTTAAAAGTTTAAAAACATTTTTTTAAACACTTTTATGAGTGGGACCCTTTTGGCTACCCAAGACTTTTAGTGTGATTTCTTGTTTGTTTTTTAGACACTGATAGCTCAAAAAATAATAAACAACTAGAACTGATGGTAAGATCTGAAATGTATTTACAGATTTAAGCGTTAAAAGTTAAAAAAAAAAAAAAAAGTATGACTATTTTTAACACTTTAATGAGTGGGACCCTTTTGGAGCCCTGAGACCTTTATTGTAATTTTTGTAATTGTCATTGCTCAACAAAAAAACACTGAATTAAAATCAATTTTGTTATGAATGTTTGATCTATTTAGGGTTCCATTTACTTCACATCAAATATTCCACTTTGAGCATTTTATTTTATCACATATTTCGTGGGGGGGTTTGTTGTTGTTGTTTTTTAAAGAGGGTTTTCACATAAAAGGCATAAAACATAACTTTATGTCAATGGACAGATCTGAAGTTGATCTGTAGATATTTAACTACTGAAAGTACAACAATTATTTATATATGAATTATTTTTAACACTTTAATGAAGTGCTTATCAATTCTTTTCTGCTATTCCACAAATGGCCCCCAGGCCACACTTTGGACACCCCTGCTGTAAATTGAAAAAGAGTACACTTGAAATTTTACGAGAAAATTCTGCCTTATGAGCTGTCCGTATTTTACTGTAAAATCTACTGTCATTATTCTTAGAGTGCATTGATGTAAATGGAACAATTATACCATTGTTACCAGTTATTGTAAAATCTACAGTCGTTGTTTTGACAGTGCATTGTTGTAAAATGAAAAAAACATTATACTTAAAAATTTTCATTTTTTATTTTTTTTTAAAATTTGTTAAAAAAAATTTAAAAAAAAAAAGGAAATTGTAAAATTCTGTCATTTTTTTTCTACCTAAAATTTTACAGTCAATAATTTTAACAGTGCATTAATGTCCATGAAAAAAACTTTTAGTTTTACGGTCAAATTCTGGCTTCTGATTTGTCTTTTTTTTTGTCCTAAAATCTACATTCCTTGTTTTTTCCAGTGCATTGCTGTAAATAGAAAAAACCGGTACATTTTACATTTTTAATTGTACATTTGTAAAAATTGTAAAATTTGCCTTCTAAACTGTAATTTTTTACCGTAAAATCTACTGTCATTATTTTCACAGTGTTTAATGTAAATGGAAATATTATACCGTTGTTATTTTTATAGTCATTTATGGTAAATTCTGCAGTTATTTTTACAGTGCATTGTTGTAATATAAAAAAAAACAATATACTTTACATTTTAAATTGTTCAGATTTGTAAAAAAAAATATATATATACAATTTGTGAAATCCGATTTCTGAGCTGTCAGGTTTTTCTTCTATTTACTGTAAATTCTACCGTCAATAATTTTACAGTGCATGGAAGAAAAACAGTACTAATTTTACGGTCAAATTCTGGCTTCTGATTTGCCATTTTTTTGTCGAAAATTTACAGTCCTTGTTTTTCCAGCTCATTACTTTAAATTGAAAAACAGTACATTTTAAATAATCAAATTTGTAAAAATGTTAATATTCTGCCTTCTGAGCTGTCATTTTTGACCGTAAAGTCTACTGTCATTACTTTTACAGTGTTTAATGTAAATGGAAAAATTATACCATTGTTATTTTTATAGTCATTTATTGTCAATTCTGCAGTTGTTTTTACAGTGCATTGTTGTACTTTGAAAAAGACTTTACATTTTAAATTGTGTTAAAAAAAAAATTTGTAAAGTTTGTAAAAATTAAAAAATTCTGGTTTCTGAGCTGTCAGTGGGTTTTTTTCTATTTACCGTAAATTCTACCGTCAATAATTTTACAGTGCATTCACGTAAATGAAAAAAAACATTATACTTTTAGTTTTACGGTCAAATTCTGGCTTCCAGTTTGTCTTTTTTTTGTCCTAAAATCTACAGTCCTTGTTTTTCCAGTGCATTGCCGTGAATAGAAAAAAACGGTACATTTTACATTTTTAATTGTAAATTTGTAAAAATTTTAATGTTTGCCTTCTGAGCTGTCATTTTTTTTACCATAAAATCTACTGTCATTATTTTCACAGTGTTTAATGTAAATGGAAAAATTATACCGTTGTTATTTTTATAGTCGTTTATTGTAAATTCTGCAGTTGTTTTTACAGTGCATTGTTGTACTTTGAAAAATACTTTACATTTTAAATTGTGTTTGAAAAAAATGGAAACGTTTGTAAAAAATTAAAAATTCTAGTTTCTGAGCTGTCAGGGTTTTTTTTTTCTATTTTCCGTAAATTCTACCGTCAATAATTTTACAGTGCATTCATGTAAATGAAAAAAAACATTATACTTTTAGTTTTACGGTCAAATTCTGGCTTCCGATTTGTCTTTTTTTTTGTCCTAAAATCTACAGTCCTTGTTTTTCCAGTGCATTGCCGTGAATAGAAAAAAACGGTACATTTTACATTTTTAATTGTAAATTTGTAAAAAAATTTAATATTTGCCTTCTGAGCTGTCATTTTTTTACCGTAAAATCTACTGTCATTATTTTCACAGTGTTTAATGTAAATGGAAAAATTATACCGTTGTTATTTTTATAGTTGTTTATTGTAAATTCTGCAGTTGTTTTTACAGTGCATTGTTGTACTTTGAAAAATACTTTACATTTTAAATTGTGTTTGAAAAAAATGGTAAAGTTTGTAAAAAAAATAAAAATTATGGTTTCTGAGCTGTCAGTGTTTTTTTTTCTATTTACCGTAAATTCTACCGTCAATAATTTTACAGTGCATTCATGTAAATGAAAAAAAACATTATACTTTTAGTTTTACGGTCAAATTCTGGCTTCCGATTTGTCTTTTTTTTTTGTCCTAAAATCTACAGTCCTTGTTTTTCCAGGGCATTGCCGTGAATAGAAAAAAACGGTACATTTTACATTTTTAATTGTAAATTTGTAAAAATTTTAATATTTGCCTTCTGAGCTGTCATTTTTTTACCATAAAATCTACTGTCATTATTTTCACAGTGTTTAATGTAAATGGAAAAATTATACCGTTGTTATTTTTATAGTTGTTTATTGTAAATTCTGCAGTTGTTTTTACAGTGCATTGTTGTACTTTGAAAAATACTTTACATTTTAAATTGTGTTTGAAAAAAATGGTAAAGTTTGTAAAAAAAATAAAAATTCTGGTTTCTGAGCTGTCAGTGTTTTTTTTTCTATTTACCGTAAATTCTACCGTCAATAATTTTACAGTGCATTCATGTAAATGAAAAAAAACTTTATACTTTTAGTTTTACGGTCAAATTCTGGCTTCCGATTTGTCTTTTTTTTTTGTCCTAAAATCTACAGTCCTTGTTTTTCCAGTGCATTGCCGTGAATAGAAAAAAACGGTACATTTTACATTTTTAATTGTAAATTTGTAAAAATTTTAATATTTGCCTTCTGAGCTGTCATTTTTTTACCGTAAAATCTACTGATATTATTTTCACAGTGTTTTGTGTAAATGGAAAAATTATACCATTGTTATTTTAATAGTCATTTATTGTAAAATCTGCAGTTGTTTTTACAGTGCATTGTTGTACTTTGAAAAATACTTGACATTTTAAATTGTGTTGGAAAAAATGGTAAAGTTTGTAAAAAAAAAAAAAAAAATTCTGGTTTCTGAGCTGTCAGGGTTTTTTTTTTCTATTTACTGTAAATTCTACTGTCAATAATTTTACAGTGCATTCATTTAAATTAAAAACAACAGTATACTTTTAGTTTTACGGTCAAATTCGGCGTCTGATTTGTCATTTTTTTATCGTAGAATCTCCACTCGTCGTTTTTCCAGTGCATTGCTGTAAATTGAAAAAAGTATATCTTTAATTTTAAATGGAATAGTTTGTAAAAATTTTACAATTCTGACTTCTAAACGTTTTTTTTCTGTAAAATCTATGGTCAATAATTTGAAAGAGCATTACTGTCAAGGTTTTTTTAGTTTTGTGGTCCAACTGTGGCGACTGAGTGTTTGAGCATAAAACCTTCTCTGACGTGTAGTTTTAGGAACTAAGCGCTGGTGGATCTCAGTCTGCAGCGTCTCGTCCAGCCCGAGGACACACCTGAGCCATGAAAGGATCTGGACTCTTGCAAAGATGAAAGTGGGGCGCGTGTCCTCCAGGCCGCCGCTCCGCCGGGTGACCTTTGACCTCCTAGCGCTGAACAAAAGCTTCAAAGAGCCTTTAGGGCACTTTATTTTGAAGGTCTGACTTGTGTGTGGCGTTGCAATGTGATGAAAAGGAATGCACCTGTCAGAAGACTGACAATTCATTAGGGACGCCACGTCTCAGCAGAACAGGAAATGAAACAGAGTTGTTGTGTCAGAAGGTGCTAGACTGTACCTAATGAAGTGGACACACACCTGGTCTTCCTAATCATGTGACTGTTTGTTGCAATGGTTTTCAATGCGTCCCTTCAAAGTAAAAGTGTGTGGCCAACACTAATTAGCTGCCGGCGGTCCAAGTAGCTGCAGCTGTGACTGCTGCGTGGGCAGCAGGTGTTTCCAATGCCGCTGATTAGTGGGGAGCATTTAAGCAGCAGCAGCCTCCTTCTGCTTCACTTCCGTCCACTGAGTTGGTCCAGCTAGACCTACTCAGGTTGCAACCATGGGGCCGGGACTCTCTGCAAGGTAACTTTGTCTTTCACTCAAGTTAGCTAAGCGCTTTGCTAAGCGTGTACATTGTTGTCCTCCAGATTAACTTGGATCTGCGTGCTGCTGATTAGCGGCGCTGCTAGCCTGCCGGTCCAACATGGTAAGTGTCTGACTCTTCTGGTCTTGAATGGGAAGTGTTCCTTCTGACGTTGTTGTGTTCCACACTTTGATCTCAGGCAACAGGTCTACGAACCAGGACACCACGGACTCGCTTGCCGGGGCCGTCTCTCCAAAGGATCTGCCGCAAAGCTCCAACTTCCCTGCGGAAGCGGATGAACCGGCGAACCCCACAGCTGACACAAAGGGAGCTTCGAGTATTGTTTCACGTGAGCCCAAGGCTGTGACCTACGACCACAATGCCAACAAGATATCAAGTGGTCCCGTGCCTCAAGCTGACGTTCCCATTACCAGTGACAAATTCAGACCCCAAGCCGCTGAATCAGGTGCGAGTTCTGCTTGGAGAGCGTACAATCCTCCCAGCTACACCCCCTCAGCTGCTGCTGGTCTACAAGACGGTCCCGTCGATGCCAAGCAACAGCCAGAATCTACTTTAGATGTTGACAATGACTCCGCATGGTCAGGCGTTGATCCACGTTCCAGCTACCGGTCTTCAACTGCTGGCAGCGTAAAAGGGAGTTGGAAGCAGCAGGAAGCGTCTAGTCCAGGTGCTCACGTGCACCCAGGATGGCCAAGCTATGACTTAGCCTCAAGCTACGAATCTTCAAGTGGTCAACAAGCCGGTCCTAATTCTGGGATACAGCAACAATTCCATCCAGGTGTTCATGAGCACTCAGGATTGTCAGGTGAAGACTCTGCTTCCAGTTCCAAAACTTCAACTGGTTACCAAGCCAATAAAAATATTCTCAAGCACCCAGGGTGGTCAGGCTATGACTCGAGCTCCAAATCTTCTGGCCAACAAACATCCAATCCAGCTGCTCATGTGCACCCTGAATGGTCAAGCCATGGCTCTGAATCTTCAACTGGAGGGCTGAAACAACCAACCAATGTTCATGTGCACCCAGGATGGTCAGACTACAATTCTTTTTCTGGCCAACAAACTTCTAATCCAGCTGCTCATGTGCACCCTGAATGGTCGAGCACCGGCTCTTCAACTGGAGGTCTAAAACAACCATCCAATCAACATGCTCATGTGCACCCTGTATTGTCAAGCTATGGTTCCTCTTCAAGCTCCAAATCATCTGGCCAACAAACATCCAATCCAGCTGCTCATGTGCACCCTGAATGGTCAAGCTATGGCTCTGAATCTTCAACTGGAGGTCTAAAACAACCATCCAATCAACATGCTCATGTGCACCCTGTATTGTCAAGCTATGGTTCCTCTTCAAGCTCCAAATCATCTGGCCAACAAACATCCAATCCAGCTGCTCATGTGCACCCTGAATGGTCAAGCCATGGCTCTGAATCTTCAACTGGAGGGCTGAAACAACCAACCAATGTTCATGTGCACCCAGGATGGTCAGACTACAGTTCTTTTTCTGGCCAACAAACTTCTAATCCAGCTGCTCATGTGCACCCTGAATGGTCGAGCACCGGCTCTTCAACTGGAGGTCTGAAACAAACACCCCATCATGTGCACCCTGAATGGTCAGGCTATGGTTCCTCTTCCAGCTCCAAATCTGGCCAACAAACATCCAATCCAGTGGTTCACATGCACCCTGAATGGTCAAGCTATGGCTCTGAATCTTCAACTGGAGGTCTGGAACCGTCCCATCAACATGTTCATGTGCACCCAGGATGGTCAGGCTATGGTTCTTCTGGCCAACAAACATCTAATCCAACTGCTCATGTGCACCCTGAATGGTCAAGCCATGACTCCTCCAGCTCTGAATCTTCAACTGGAGGTCTGAAGCAACCATCCCATGTTCATGTGCACCCAGGATGGTCAGGCTATAGTTCTTCTGGCCAACAAACATCTGACCCAACTGCTCATGTGCACCCTGAATGGTCAAGCTATGGCTCTGAATCTTCAACTGGAGGTCTGAAACAACCATCCAATCAACATGCTCATGTGCACCCTGTATTGTCAAGCTATGGTTCCTCTTCAAGCTCCAAATCATCTGGCCAACAACCATCCAATCCAGCTGCTCATGTGCACCCTGAATGGTCAAGCTATGGCTCTGAATCTTCAACTGGAGGTCTGAAACAACCATCCAATCAACATGCTCATGTGCACCCTGTATTGCCAAGCTACGGTTCCTCTTCAAGCTCCAAATCATCTGGCCAACAACCATCCAATCCAGCTGCTCATGTGCACCCTGAATGGTCAAGCTATGGCTCTGAATCTTCAACTGGAGGTCTGAAACAACCATCCAATCAACATGCTCATGTGCACCCTGTATTGCCAAGCTATGGTTCCTCTTCAAGCTCCAAATCATCTGGCCAACAACCATCCAATCAACATGCTCATGTGCACCCTGTATTGTCAAGCTATGGTTCCTCAAGCTCCAAATCATCTGGCCAACAACCATCCAATCAACATGCTCATGTGCACCCTGTATTGTCAAGCTATGGTTCCTCTTCAAGCTCCAAATCATCTGGCCAACAACCATCCAATCAACATGCTCATGTGCACCCTGTATTGTCAAGCTATGGTTCCTCAAGCTCCAAATCATCTGGCCAACAACCATCCAATCAACATGCTCATGTGCACCCTGTATTGTCAAGCTACGGTTCCTCTTCAAGCTCCAAATCATCTGGCCAACAAACATCCAATCCAGCTGCTCATGTGCACCCTGAATGGTCAAGCTATGGCTCTGAATCTTCAACTGGAGGTCTGAAACAACCATCCAATCAACATGCTCATGTGCACCCTGTATTGTCAAGCTATGGTTCCTCTTCAAGCTCCAAAACATCTGGCCAACAACCATCCAATCAACATGCTCATGTGCACCCTGTATTGTCAAGCTATGGTTCCTCAAGCTCCAAATCATCCGGCCAACAACCATCCAATCAACATGCTCATGTTCACCCTGAATTGTCAAGCTATGGTTCCTCAAGCTCCAAATCATCTGGCCAACAACCATCCAATCAACATGCTCATGTGCACCCTGAATGGTCAAGCTATGGTTCTGAATCTTCAACTGGAGGTCTGAAACAACCAACCAATCAACATGCTCATGTTCACCCTGTATTGTCAAGCTATGGTTCCTCTTCAAGCTCCAAATCATCTGGCCAACAACCATCCAATCAACATGCTCATGTACACCCTGAATTGTCAAGCTATGGTTCCTCAAGCTCCAAATCATCTGGCCAACAAACATCCAATCCAGCTGCTCATGTGCACCCTGGATGGTCAAGCTATGGCTCTGAATCTTCAACTGGAGGGCTGAAACAACCATCCCATGTTCATGTGCACCCAGGATGGTCAGGCTATGACTCTAGCTCTAAATCTTCCACTGGTGGTCAACAGCCCTCCCATCAACATGCTCATGTGCACCCTGAATGGTCAAGCTATGGCGCTGAATCTTCAACTGGAGGTCTGAAACAACCATCCAATCAACATGCTCATGTACACCCTGAATTGTCAAGCTATGGTTCCTCTTCAAGCTCCAAATCATCTGGCCAACAAACATCCAATCCAGCTGCTCATGTGCACCCTGAATGGTCAAGCTATGGCTCTGAATCTTCAACTGGAGGTCTGAAACAACCAACCAATGTTCATGTGCACCCAGGATGGTCAGGCTATGACTCCTCTAGCTCTAAATCGTCCACTGGTGGTCAACAACCCTCCCATCAACATGCTCATGTGCACCCAGGATGGCCAGGCTACGACTCTTCCTCTTCTGGTCAACACACTTCTAAACCAGCTGTTCATGTACACCCCGGATGGTCAGGCTATGGTTTCTCTAGCTCTAAATCTTCCACTGGTGGTCAACAACCATCTCATCATGCTCATGTGCACCCTGAATGGTCAAGCTATGGTTCCTCTTCTAGCCAACAAACATCCAATCCAGCTGCTCACATGCACCCTCAATGGTCAAGCCATGACTCCAGCTCCAAATCTTCAACTGGTGGTCAGCAACCATCCCATCAACATGCTCATGTGCACCCAGGATGGTCCGGCTATGACTCCTCTTCTAGCCAAACATCTAATCCAGCTGCTCATGTGTACCCAGGATGGTCTGCCTATGACTCCTCTTCTAGCCAAACATCTAATCCAGCTGCTCATGTGTACCCAGGATGGTCTGCCTATGACTCCTCTTCTAGCCAAACATCTAATCCAGCTGCTCATGTGTACCCAGGATGGTCCGGCTATGACTCCTCTTCTAGCCAAACATCTAATCCAGCTGCTCATGTGCACCCAGGATGGTCAAGCTATGGACACTCCAGCTCACTGTACCCTGTAGTGGACCCTAGTGAGAATTCTTATAGCTCTTCAGGATCCTATCACTCTGGTAGTGTTCCCAACAAGAACCTTCATGGTTGGAACAGACCTGAGTGGGCTCCAATGTATCCAGCAGGAAGCAATGTGTTTGCCTTCAACCCGAGTGCTCCCAGCACTCCCTGGTTGTCTGGCCAGTCTAGCTCTGCTCCTGAATACTCACCAACTTCCATCGTCCAATCCAGATACGGCTACCAACGTGCGCGAGATGAATTTGCCAGAATGCAATATTCCCAAGCTGATGTTCCGTCAGGCTTCTCCAGAACTGCGAGCTCCCAAAGAAGCGCCCTGAAGAACTGAGGTAAAGCAATTTTATGATTACCAATGTTTTCATGTGCTTAACATTTGTTTGTCTTTTACAGGAACGTGTGGTTTGGGTCTATGCGGACTAAGATTCAATAAAAAAACTTTAACTTGATCATGATGCTAATGTCTTTCCTCTGTAGATAACTGCATCTTTTTATGGGTCTTCCAAAACCAAATCTGTTTATTGTCCAGTTTCATTTAGTTCAGTGGTGCTTTGACAAATTTAACTGGTCCTGTGATTGAGACCTTAAACCACAGTACTCAAATTAATATTCCCCATTGAAATCTGTGCCTACAACTGTTACCCAGAGGGGGGTCACTACATCTCCGGCCCGTCCAAGAGTTCTTCCCCATTTTCAGTTTAGGTTATCCTTGGCTGGATGAGTCCAGATCAAGGGATGTTTGTGCAGCCTTTTGATGCCCTTGGGATTAAGGGAAACCTGAACTTTGTAGTTTAGGTCAAGTCTTTGTGCGGAGTATGAACTTCTACGGTATTCAGCTAATACGCAATGTGCAGCATCGCCATAATTTCATGGATAAATGTTATCGACTCAGTATGCTGCAGTGCTACCCAAACTGTTCAACCTTAAAAGTTCAAATATATTGTTACATGTTCATGTTTAACTACTTCTCAGCACTGTCCTTAACTCATGTTTGGAAAGTTAATCCATCTCTACTTCAGGGGTCACCAACACGGTGCCCGCGGGCACCAGGTAGCCCGTAAGGACCAGATGAGTAGCCCCCTGGCCTGTTCTAAAAATAGCTCAAATAGCAGCACTTACCAGTGAGGTGCCTCTATTTTTAAATTTTTATTTATTTACTAGCAAGCTGGTCTCGCTTTGCCCGACATTTTTAATTCTGAGACAAAAGTCAAATAGAATTTGAAAATATTTTAAAGACTTGGTCTTCACTTGTTTAAATAAATTCATAATTTTTTTTTACTTTGCTTCTTATAACTTTCAGAAAGACAATTTTAGAGAAACAACCTTAAAAATGATTTTAGGATTTTTAAACACACATACCTTTTTACCTTTTAAATTCCTTCCTCTTTCCTGACAATTTAAATCTATGTTCAAGTAAAAGTTTTATTGTAAAGAATAATAAATACATTTTAATTTAATTCTTCATTTTAGCTTGTTTTTTCGACTAAGAATATTTGTGAAATATTTTTTCAAACTTATGATTAAAATTCAAAAAAAATATTCTGGCAAATCTAGAAAATCTGTAGAATCAAATTTAAATCTTATTTCAAAGCCTTTTGAATTTATTTTAAAATTTTTGTTCTGGAAAATCTAGAAGAAATAATGATTTGTCTTTGTTAGAAATATAGCTTGGTCCAATTTGTTATATATTCTAACAAAGTGTAGATTGGATTTTAACCTATTTAAAACATGTCATCAAAACTCTAAAATTAATCTTAATCAGGAAAAATTACTAATGGTGTTCCATAAATTATTTTGAATTTTAAAGAGTCGAAATTGAAGATAAACTGTTTCAAAATTGAATTGTCATTTTTTTCGTGTTTGCTCCTCTTTTAAACCGTTCAATTAAGTGTAAATATTAATTATTAATAACATAGAGTTAAAGGTAAATTGAGCAAATTGGCTATTTCTGGCAATTTATTGAAGTGTGTATCAAACTGGTAGCCCTTCGCATTAATCACTACCCAAGAAGTAGCTCTTGCTTTCAAAAAGGTTGCTGACCCCTGACCTAGTTAATGCTAGTGAGTCAGAACAGATGTTTTGGATCTTTCTGTATTGACTGACTACTCCGCTGATGGCCCGGGAGCCAAATCTGACACCAGACTGGTCTGAGTTCAGTTCAAAACTTGGACTTGTAACATCTTTGCAGATTAGTCCTAAAACAGATTTAGGAACTTGGACTACTATAAACATTGGGAAATCTTTGCGTTGACGTTTTAACCCCCCGGTCCTTAGCTTTCTGAAAATATGGTCCCTGGTCCCACAACTAGGTCTTTATCTTGATCATTGAATTTTCTATTCACGAATGCCAATTTAAATTAGGACCATCAAAGCTCAGGTTAATGTTTCAACACAGACATATCCCCATCACAGCTCACCTTTATGATCCAGCACCATGCTAATAGGAACACACAGGTGCAGTGTTTTTGCAGCAGCGTCGTGCTAATAGGAACACACAGGTGCAGTGTTTTTGCAGCAGCGTCATTTTAGTAAGATGACACAGGAGCAGTGTTTTTGCAGCAGCGTCATGCTAATAGGAAGATATAGGAGCGATGTTTTTGCAGCAGCGTCATGCTAATAGGAACACACAGGTGCAGTGTTTTTGCAGCAGCGTCATTTTAGTAAGATGACACAGGAGCAGTGTTTTTGCAGCAGCGTCATGCTAATAGGAAGATATAGGAGCAGTGTTGTTGCAGCAGCGTCATGCTAATAGGAACACACAGGTGCAGTGTTTTTGCAGCAGCGTCATTTTAGTAAGATGACACAGGAGCAGTGTTTTTGCAGCAGCGTCATGCTAATAGGAATATATAGGAGCGGTGTTTTTGCAGCAGCGTCATGCTAATAGGAACACACAGGTGCAGTGTTTTTGCAGCAGCGTCATTCTAGTAAGATGCCACAGGAGCAGTGTTTTTGCAGCAGCGTCATGCTAATAGGAAGATATAGGAGCAGTGTTTTTGCCGCAGCGTAATGCTAATAGGAACACACATGTGCAGTGTTTTTGCAGCAGCGTCATTTGGTAAGATGACACAGGAGCAGTGTTTATACAGCAGCGTCATGCGAATAGAAACACACGTGCAGTGTTTTTGCAGCAGCGTCATGCTAATAGAAACACACGTGCCGTATTTTTGCAGCAGCGTCATGCTAATAGGAAGACGCAGGAGCAGCATTTTTGCAGCAGCGCCATGCCAATAAGAAGACACAGGAAGAGTGTTTTTGCAGCAGCGTCATGTTAATAGGAAGACACAGGAGCAGTGTCTTTGCAGCAGCGTCATGCTAATAGGAAGATATAGGAGCAGTGTTTTTGCCGCAGCGTAATGCTAATAGGAACACACAGGTGCAGTGTTTTTGCAGCAGCGTCATTTGGTAAGATGACACAGGAGCAGTGTTTATACAGCAGCGTCATGCGAATAGAAACACATGTGCAGTGTTTTTGCAGCAGCGTCATGCTAATAGAAACACATGTGCCGTATTTTTGCAGCAGCGTCATGCTAATAGGAAGACGCAGGAGCAGCATTTTTGCAGCAGCGTCATGCTAATAGGAAGACGCAGGAGCAGCATTTTTGCAGCAGCGTCATGCTAATAGGAAGACGCAGGAGCAGCATTTTTGCAGCAGCGCCATGTTAATAAGAAGAAGCAGGAAGAGTGTTTTTGCAGCAGCGTCATGTTAATAGGAAGACACAGGAGTGTCTTTGCAGCAGCTTCAGGCTAATAGCAAGACACAGGAGCAGTGTTTTTGCAGCAGCGTCATTTTAGTAAGATGCCACAGGAGCAGTGTTGTTGCAGCAGCGTCATGCTAATAGGAACACACAGGTGCAGTGTTTTTGCAGCAGCGTCATTTTAGTAAGATGACACAGGAGCAGTGTTTTTGCAGCAGCGTCATGCTAATAGGAAGATATAGGAGCAGTGTTTTTGCCGCAGCGTAATGCTAATAGGAACACACAGGTGCAGTGTTTTTGCAGCAGCGTCATTTGGTATGATGACACAGGAGCAGTGTTTATACAGCAGCGTCATGCGAATAGAAACACACGTGCAGTGTTTTTGCAGCAGCGCCATGCTAATAGAAACACGTGCCGTATTTTTGCAGCAGCGTCATGCTAATAGGAAGACGCAGGAGCAGCATTTTTGCAGCAGCGCCATACCAATAAGAAGACACAGGAAGAGCGTTTTTGCAGCAGCGTCATGTTAATAGGAAGACACAGGAGCAGTGTCTTTGCAGCAGCTTCAGGCTAATAGCAAGACACAGGAGCAGTGTTTTTGCAGCAGCGTCATGCTAATAAACACACATGCAGTGTTTTTGCAGCAGCGTCATTGTAGTGAGATGACACAAGAGCAGTATTTTTAAGCGGCAGTGTCATGCTAATAGGAAGACACAGGAGCATAATAGGAAGACACAGGAGCAGTGTTTTTGCAGCAGTGTTATGCACAGGAGTGTTTTGCTGGGATCTCATCTCCACAAACATAAACGTTCAGTCGCTGGTTAATAGCGCGGCTGATTGCTGGAGTGGACTTGTGTCTTCTCTGTACTCGCTGAAGGAGCTCTTGAGGAGCGCGGCTCCTTCAGCGAGTGAGCACAGAAGACCACTCCAGCAGCAGCGGCTATCAGAGTTACTCGCTCGGCAGCCATCATTGCGCCCTTCAGAGGGAAAGTGATGACATGGACGCTCATTTGTGCTTCTTTTACTGACACTCAATGTTTCTTACTGACAAACACCAAATGTTTCTTTTAGAGGAACACACCTGTTGATTGTGGGCGGGGCTAAATGTAGGTCAATGATTGGAAATCATGCTTATTAATCACTTCCTCTTTTTAAAGACTACTGATTGGCTCCATCAAAGTGCAGCGGGATTTCAAAATAAAGGCCCAGGATGGCTCTTGCTCCATGAGAAGTTCATCTGCATCAGGTTGCCACGGAGACCAAAATGTTCATTTCCCCGAGTGCCTTAAGAAGATCCTCTCCAACGCTGACATCTTGTCGCAATCTTCTTCTTGTCTTCATGCAAAACACACGTGATTACTGTCTAGCGTGTGTGTGTGTGTGTGTGTGTGTGTGTGTGTGTGTGTGTGTGTGTGTGTGTGTGTGTGTGTGTGTGTGTGTGTGTGTGTGTGTGTGTGTGTGTGTGTGTGTGTGTGTGTGGGTGTGTGTGTGTGTGTGTGTGTGGGTGTGTGTGGAGCCTCTTCTCCCTACGAGGATCCCGTTAGTGTTCGTAGGCGTTATTGCCAAATCCTTTAGTTTAGGGGAAAAAAAGGTAAATAAAAAGTTATATTAGGAGAATAAAAACTCAACATTACGGGATAAAAGAGTAATAATTAGATTAAAACTAAATTAGGGGATATAGAAAATGTATAATTATTGGCCAAAAAGTAATAAAAAGTCATAATTAAGAGATACAAAGTCAAAAGTATGAGATAAAAAGTTTAAATTATGAGATAAAATCGAAATTATGAGATAAGAAAGTTGAAATTATGAGATGAGAAGTCATAATTTTAGGATTAAAAATATAAAATAAGTAAACAGAAAATCATAATCGTAAATCATAATTAAGAGATTGAAAAATCGAAATCATGGGATTTAAATTAATTGACAAAAAAATAATCGAAATTATGAGATAGGAAAGTTGTAATTGTGAAATAAAAAATCATAATATTGAGATATCAAGTGTGACTTATGATACAAGAAAGAAGTCATAATAATTATGAGATTAAAAGTCGAAGAATATGAGATTAAAAGCCGAAATGATGAGATAAATGATAATTATGAAATTAAAAGGATAAATTAAAGGATAAAAAGCCATTATTATTAAATAAAAAGTCATAATTAAGAGACAAAAAGTCAAAAATACGAGATAAGTCAAAGTTATGAGATAAAGTCATCATTTTGAGCTGAAAAATCGAAATTATGAGGGGAAAGTCAAAAATATGCAATAAGAAATTTGAAATTGTGAGATAAAAAGTCATAATTATGAGCTAAAAAGTCGAGGTTATGAGATAAAGTCATACATAGCTTACCACCACCAGGTGTGAATGAATGATGGGTTCCCACTTCTCTGTGAGCGCTTTGAGTATCTAACAATAGAAAAAGGGTGATATAAATCTAATCCATTATTTATTATTATTATTATTATAATTGTGAGGTACAAGAAAAAAAATCGAAATTAGGAGATAAGAAATTTGAAATTGTGAGATGAAAAGTCATAATTTTAAGATACAAAGTCGAAATTAAGTAAATAAAAAAAATCATAATTAAGAGATTGAAAAATCTAAATCATGGGATTTAGGTTCATTAATTGAGATACAAAAAATCGAAATTCGGAGATAAGAAAGTTGTAATTATGAGATAAAAAAATTTAAAAATATGAGGTTAAAAGTCGACAAATATGAGATAAAAAAGTCAAAGAATAAGAGATAAAAAGCCGAAATGATGAGATAAGAAAGTCGAAATGAAGAGATAACAATAGTAAATGATGAGATACAAACTGCGCATGTGCTGCAGTGTTATAAATAAAGAACTCGATCTCTTCCTAGGAAAGAGATTCAGAAACTGCTTTCTCATTTAAGTTATTAACAAATATAAAATGAAAACTGGCGTATTTATTTCCTGAATGTGTTTTATTGGTCAGATAATGATACAAAACTTAAAAAAGGTCCATTAAATAATAAACACCATCTTTCACAATGGCAAGAAATACCAACTTAAAACAAATCATTTTCAAATGTGGGGAAAAAATGTCTTCACTATTTTCCAGATTTGTAAACAATAATCAAGTTATTAAAACAAACCTGCCGAGAGAGAAACAAAAGTCAAAAGAAACATGTCGAGGAGTAACAGAAAAGAAAAGAAATGAACGCACCATACTACTACAAACTGCCTTGGTAATGATATGTACTACATTACCCATAAGGCTTAGCGTGTCAGCAGACCGGAAGTCGGCAAACGCTTTTGCTGGCGGTGTTCCAAGCTGAGTGAGTATTAGACAGTTCCCGTGTTTGTTAAAGCTGTCCAAGTCTCCTTGGAACAATCAACAAACATAACCTATATATTTTTATTTACATTTGTCTTTGGATTGAAATACATTATATATTGTTTTTTTTAGATTGTGGGGGGTTTTCATGGCCTTCTTGTTTAGTCACTAAACTAAACTCACTAAAGTTTAGTGAGTTATCGAATCTATTTAAAAATAAAACAAACACAAAGATATTTTACAGGATATTACTCTAGGTTTGTAAATATGGACTTTTCCTGGTATACGTTAAAGTTCAACAAAAAGTATCTAGGTCTCGAAACTGTATACGGAAGTAAAACGCGGAAGTGCTGTTTTTGCCGCTCATTGTGGTGGCTTTCATTTACACACCTGGCGCAGTCTGAGCGGGTGGAGTTTACTGTCCCTTAAAGTCAGTAGTGACTTTTCCTCTAAACACTAATTTTTGGGTGAAATACAACTGTTTATTTAGTGTTTTACCACAAAATACCAAACGTTTTATTTGACAAAAAGGGAATTAAACAAACAAAAAAAAAAGATAAAACTTATAATTGACGGATAGACCTGAAGTTGATTTAAAATAAACAAAAAAGAAAATCAAGTATGACTTACTTTTGGATCCATAAGAATTTTAGTGGATTTTAGTTTAAAACTGTCATTGCTCAAAATTGAATTAATCAAAATCAATGTTATGAATTATTGATCTATTTAAAGCTTCAATTATTTTACACTTTCAAATATTTTCGGGGAAAATATTGCATATTTGGTCTGTTTACCATAAAAAACAAAGGTTTCTCTGACAAAAAGGGCATAAAACAAGCAAAAAAAATAAAATAATTCAAACTTATAATCGACGGATAGACCTGATGTTGATTAAAATATTTAAGCATTATTTTTGGATCCATAAGAATTTTAGTGGTAAAACTGGTAAAAATAGTAATAATGATGAATCAAAATCAATGTTAGAAATTATTGACATATTTAAAGCTTCAATTACTTTACACTTTGAAATATTTTCGGGGAAAATATTGCATATTTGGTCTGTTTACCATAAAAAACAAAGGTTTCTCTGACAAAAAGGGCATAAAACAAGCAAAAAAAATAAATAATTCAAACTTATAATCGACGGATTGACCTGATGTTGATTAAAATATTTAAGCATTATTTTTGGATCCATAAGAATTTTAGTGGTAAAACTGGTAAAAATAGTAATAATGATGAATCAAAATCAATGTTAGAAATTATTGACATATTTAAAGCTTCAATTACTTTACACTTTGAAATAGTTTTGGGGAAAATATTGCATATTTTGTGTGTTTACCATAAAAAAACAAAGGTTTCTCTGACAAAAAAGGCATTAAAAACATAAAAAAATAATAAAAACGTATAATCAACGGCTAGACCGGAAGTGGATTAAAAGATTTAAGCGTTAGAGGAAGAAAAAATACCATTTAAAAAAAATATAAATAACTTATTTTTGGATCCATAAGAATTTTTGTGGGATTTTTGTTTAAAACTCTCATTGCTCAAAAAATAATAATGAATCAAAATCAATGTTAAGAATTATTGACATATTTAAGACTCCGATTACATCACATCAAATATTACAATTTCAACATTTTTGGGGGAGGAAATACAATTGCATATTTTGTGTGTCTGCCACAATAAAACAGGATTTTCTTAAATAAAAAGAGACATAAACAAATTTAACTTTATAACGACTGATAGATCTGAAACTGATGGAGAGATTTAAGAACTGGAAGATAAATAAATATTTAGAACATTTTTATGACCAAACTTCAAGGGAGGGAGAGGGTAAAAAAGTATATTAAGTTGGTTTTGGAAATGAAAACCATCAAAATAAGAGTTTTTAGTTTGGACAGTGTAGTGGAACTAAGGAGCCTGCAGTTGAGCAGTGTGTCCATTAGAGGGCGATGAAGTCCACTCCGTCTTGTAAAACCAGGAGAGGAGACTGAAGTGACAAAGATGGTCCTGATGAGTTTTGTGTTGTGGGCAAATAAAGTTTGTTGTTCCTCAGGTGGCTTCACTGACTCTGCTGGTCCTCAGAGACTTGAGCTCCTGCTGGCTGGTGGACTGGGACGCAGAAGAGGACTCCCCCTCGTCACACCCGCAGCGCAGGCAGCGGGGCGCGGCGCCGAGGAGGGCCCTCCTGAACATGGAGCTGGAGAAGACGTAGACCACGGGGTCCAGGGCGGAGTTGAGGAAGTTGAGGCCCAGGGACACGATGGTGAGCTGCGTGAAGGTGTAGAAGGCGCCGCAGTCCCAGGGGCGGTAGGAGCGGATGACCCACACGCCCACGGTGGTGACGGTGGTGGGCAGGAAGCACACCAGGAAGACCACCACGATGGCCACGCACACCCGCATGGCCCGCCGCAACTTGTGGGCACTGCCCATCTGGCGCCCCCTCAGGACGCGGGAGATGCGCACGGAGCAGTAGATCAGCACGGCCATGGCGAGCAGGAACTCCAGCACGGTCAGGACGCGGTGCACGGCCACCAGGACCAGGATGCCCCGCGACGCCTCCTTGTAGGACGTGAAGAAGAAGCACTGCGTGGCGTTGCCGCCGCCCTTGATGTGGTCGTAGGCCAGCATTGGCAGGCGGGGACTGACCACCAGCAGCCACACCAGCACCGACAACTTCCCGGCCTGGCTCCTGCTCATGCGGGTGAAGCAGGTGTGCGGGTGGACCACCTGGGGACACAAACCAGGTCTTCATCTTCAGGACCCAGGACGCCCAAGTAAGTTGGGATTTGATCTTTAAAGTGTACGATTTGATCTTTTCATTTTCTCTAATGAACAATAGTCCACTTACATGTGGTGACCTGAGTATTAGCAATATTGTTATTATAAGTGCTAACGCAGAGGGACTACTTTTAGCCACACAGAGAGCTAACTAGCTTATGCTGCTATATTGACATATATACATACACATATATATATATATATATATCTCATGGAGCTAACATGAATCTTTTTGGAATGAAAGCACACTCCACACCGCGATGTCCACTCGGAGGTCGGAAGACGCACACGCCGTAAAGTTAGACGTTATTGTCGGTAGTAATGTCGAAATAATTAGTGTCATTAACACAGGCTTGTACAAGAAATGCATTAATTAGCTTAAAACACCTTTCTCTTCAACGTTCTCCTTACTTTTGCCAGGTGTCAACTTGTTTAGGTGCAAGCTGACACTTCTGACAGGATGATTTAGATGTTTGTTTGTTTGTTTTCTCAAAATAAAGCAATGAGGAACAATTTTATTATATCTGAGCTGTTTTTCCACATTTATTAAAGCCAAAAGTATGTCAATGATGTACTAAATACAGTATATCCATTCAAATATATCACTTAAATTTGTTTTCACGTTAAAAATGTTTTTTTTTTATCTTATTTTGAAGTTGTGGCGGCATTCAGGCCTGGCCCTAACCAATCTGGCGCCCTAGGCAAGATTTTAGGTGGCGCCCCCCCACATCGGCAGTGAAGTGTATATACTCACAAGAAACCGAATAGCTTTGTCTTTGACCTTTTTTTTTACTTAAAGAAAGCAAATTAACATATTATATGAGAATGTTATGTTATGATTATCTTTAACCGAATCACAGCAGTGCTCAAATTAAAAAACAGCATTCCCTCTCATGTGATATTGCTTAATTAACATTAATGATGTGCACTTTAACAACTAGGCTTACAACTATACTTAATATATAAAGGGGTGGAAAAGTGACTATTACCTGCAGGGCAAACATTAGCTAACCAGAAGGCAATAACAATGTAAACAAAAAACACCTGCTTAAAAGATCTAATACAAATGTCCCTGAGGAATGTAAGGTGGGAGTACTGTAATTACCTAACGTTACATTATTATTTTCCATAACAATTTAGCCCCCTCCACAATATTAACCCAACGTTAAAACAGAACTAGCTATTTATTGATTAGCAATTGCCGAATCATGTAACATTAGCTTAATGCTAAAAAGCCAGGTTACTATCACATTCTGTAACAGACAAATAATTTCATGTAGGCTAACGTTACCTACCTGCTACCTCTGTCTTTTTCTCGTTTCGCCTCTTCTTTTCTCTTTTTTCTTCCCTGGGCACCTGACAGTTTTGGCCGTTTTGACATCCTGTGTTGATTTTTTGACGTGGTGACGTCCAAAAAGAGTCATGATACGGGAAGGGAGGGGGCGCACCGTGCGGGGGGAGGGGGGGCGTAATGTTGTAACAAATAATATTTCTATTAAATAGGCTTTACTTTGCATTTTAATTAACGTGGGATTATTTTTTGTATTTAGAAATAATAGTACCAACTTTTTTTTTTTTTTTTTCTCCAACATTTGTGGCACTGGCGTGGCGCCCCCTGATGGACGGCGCCCTTAGCATTTGCCTATACGGCCTATGCCACGGGCCGGCCCTGGCGGCATTTATCCAGCCACGATCAATTACACGTAGGAGAAACCCTGCTCTGGACAAGCTACATCCGCAGTGACCGACTGAGTACTGCGACTCCATCGCTGCTGTAGCAAAAACACACAAAACAGGACCAGGAAGACGCCAGGAAAGAAGGACAAAAACCAGATTTCACGGCAAAAATGTGAGATTTTGACAGACGTACTCTTGGCGACCAGGTGCAAGAAAAAGGGGGCTTGGCCACTTTTTGCGGGTGGGGAGATTTGAACTATCTCCAATACTTGTGTAATAAAAAAACAACATGTTTTTCTTTTTTTTAAGCATTCTAACTGGTCAAATATGGCAAGTAGTAATCTATAGCTATCTTTGTTGTCTAGGGATGAGCACCGAATCCCGTACTTTTTTGGCACCAACCGTATCCCACGACGGATCCACGTCAAGTCCCACGATGCCATGTTACGGTACCCGAGTTGCGCCTGACGTTACGTTACACTTTGCGATCACTCCAGCAGCACTGAGAGCAGACACACACTCGCCCTAGGTCAGTGTTTTTCAACCTTTTTTGAGACAAGGCACATTTTTTTTTTTGCGTAGAAAAAATGCGAAAGCACACCACCAGCAGAAATCGTTAAAAAAAAACGAAACTCAGTTGACAGTAAAAAGTCGTCGTCGCAATTGTTGGATATGACTTTAAAGCATAACCAAGCATGCATCACTATAGCTCTTGTCTCAAAGTAGGTGTACTGTCACCACCTGTCACATCACATCATGACTTATTTTGAGGTTTTTGCTGTTTTCCTGTGTGTAGTGTTTTAGTTCTTGTCTTGCACTACTATTTTGGTGGCTTTTTCCTCTTTTTTTGGTATTTTCCTGTAGCAGTTTCATGTCTTCCTTTGAGCGATATTTCCCGCATCTACTTTGTTTTAGCAATTAAGAATATTTCAGTTGTTTTTATCCTTCTTTGTGGGGACATTGTTGATTGTCATGTCATGTTCGGATGTACTTTGTGGACGCCGTCTTTGCGCCACAGTAAGTCTTTGCTGTCGTCCAGCATTCTGTTTTTGTTGACTTTGTAGCCAGTTCAGTTTTAGTTTGGTTCTGCATAGCCTTCCCTAAGCTTCAATGCCTTTTCTTAGGGGCACTCACCTTTTGTTTATTTTTGGTTTAAGCAATCGACACAATTTTACCTGCACACTGCCTCCCGCTGTTTCCGACATCTACAAAGCAATTAGCTAGCGGCTGCCACCTACTGATATGGAAGAGTATTACACGGTTACTCTGCCGAGCTCTAGACAGCACCGACACTCAACAACAACACATCATTTGCAGACTATAATTACTGCTTTGCAAAAAATAATTTGAACCCAAATAGGTGAAATTAGATAATCTCCCACGGCACACCAGACTGTATCTCATGGCACACCAGTGTGCCACGGCACAGTGGTTGGAAAACACTGCTCTAGGTAATGTTGCTATTTTCAAAGCCAACATTGTAACTGACTCAAAAAAACACTTCAACCTAAGTAAAGTAAGGCTCCACTTTTCCACAAGTTAGCTTGACGCTAACTTGACCGATTTTCGTAAAATGGCGGCTGACCTTGAAGTACCGGTACAGCGCCACCACGGTCATGAGGGCGATGCTGGCGGTGCGGTTGGAGAACATGAGGAAGAGGTTGAGGCGGCACACGGCGTCCCCAAACACCCAGTAGCCTTTGAGCAAGGCGTGGATCCTCAGAGGCAGACTGACCAGCGCCAGGAAGTCGGCCACGACCAGGTTGAAGAGGAACAAGTTGTTGGGGTTCCACGACTTGGTCCGGAAGCAGAAGATCCACAGAGCCAGCGTGTTGCCCAGCAGGCCCAGAACCACGTCCACCGTGAGGACCGGCGGCAGAATGACGCCCTCCAGCTGGATGCCCACGGGGGGGCAGCCGCCACCGGGCCCCGGGCTCGTCCGGTTCTGATCCCACGCCATCCACAATATGAAGATGACTGACTGGCAAACTTGCTGCTTCTCCTTTTCACCTTCCTGATGTTGCAACAGGCAAAAAAACTCTTCTTTCAACATGGCAGGCTTTTCACCAGGCATCTTTTCAATGTTGAAACATAAGTTTATGACAACAGCGTTTGGAAATAGTCTTTTTTGACTTAGTTTACTTTTTAAAAGGCACCAATCAATAACGTAACAAAGTCACACATATTTATTTCATAATATTTGTGCTCATCTGTAGACATCGACCCTTATGCGTTTTTTTTCAGGGCCGATACCGATTATTAGTAGTCCAGGGGCCGTACTTATCAAGCTTCTTAGAATGACTCCTAAGAAGTCTGCTAAGAGTTGACTTAAGAGTAAATAAATTCTTCGCTGAAAGCTGCACTTAAAAGTTAGTTATCAAGCGTCTTACTCACACTTTCAGCGAAGTGTAGGACTGAATCTTAAGTGTCACACTCAGAGCTGAATTACGACATTACTATGTGCCGTAAACGCAATTTTAGGTGACGTCATTTCTGTGTCCATAGAAATGACCAATCACGGAAGGGAATCCGTTGTCTAAGAATAAAGAAATATCTTGGAAATATTTAAGTGGACAATGGGAGTGTATATTTTGACAATAAACTACAAAATAATACAAAACAAACTAGTCCCCGCCGGCACTCACGCTACCGCTCCCTCTCTTCTCTCGCCCACACACTCACTGACGTCACTCACCTCACGGCCACACACATACGCTACTGTCATAACATTTTCTTTCCAATTCATTAATTAGGCAACTAATTTGAAACTGGTGTGGGTGGCTCTATATATACTAGCCCACTGCAGACACATGCAGAAATCAACAAGGAATCGAAAAGTATTAAATCTGTGACAAAAATAATATCCGCTCTGTCTAAACGATACCGTTTGATCAGCTGCTCGTCATCAAAAAAAAAAAAACATTGTTACGTTCGCGCACGTCTCTCTCGCCTCAGTGCCATCCCCTGCTGGCAACTCCTAACCACTTAAGACACCTCTGAAGGTCTCTTAAATACCGTGGAGAGTAGGAGTGATTCTTAGACTTAAGAACGTTGATAAAAAGCTTTTATTCTGAAGTTTGAGAGTAGGACTAAATTTCGCAAATTCTCAGGACTTAAGTGTAAAATGGCACTATAAGAAGCTTGATAAGTATGGCCCCAGGAGGCCGATAAGCGATATTTAAAGATTATATTAATTTGCAGTAAAAGTTATTTAAAGATGAATTTTAAATGTCAGTAAACATTTGGACAAGACTTTTAAGTTGTTTTTTTACATTATTTTTTAGCAAAGGTGGGACCAGTAGTGACATAATGTTTGATGTTGTCTTTAATTTATCATCAAAAACACCTTTATTACGTGTGTCTAAGAGGAGCATCAACATTTTATTTCTAAATATCTCCTAAGAAAATAGGTCAAAATATGACATTTGTCGACATCAAAATAACTCATCTACTCCATTTTATACACTTTTATAACACTTGATGGATTTAATACATTGTAAGGTTTCTGAAATATTGTCAACATTTAATTCTGGGCTCCTTCACCTGGATTATAGTTGAGACATTTTTGAAGGATGTTACAGAGAGTATGAGAATGTTTGAGCTGCTGCCTCACCTTCTTTACTTATTTAATCATCTCATATTTGTCAAAAATATCTACACAAAGTTTGATCTCTTTTCTGTCATCTTCATTTCCTCCGTCGCATTATTTGATCGATCATGAAACTGGTGGCGCTCCTTTAATGAGCCCGCGCTCCGAGTGTTGCAAATGGAGGCTTGTCGAGCGACTCCATCGCTGCAGTAGCAAAAACAGACAAAACAAGACCGGGAAGACGCCAGGAAAGAAGGACAAAAACTGGATTTCACTGCAAAAATTTGAGATTTTGACGGACATACTGTTAGATTTCGTAAAAAAAAATATGTATGTAAGAAAAAAAAAGTTTTTCTTTTTTTTAAGCATTCTAAGTCGTAAAATATGGCAAGTACGAGGCGGCTAAGAATCCAACTAACCGGAGTAATCTATAGCTATCTATGTTGTCTTGTGATGAGTACCGAATCCCGTAATTTTTTGGCACCGACCGTATCCCACCGGTCCTACTGGGCACCGATCCACGTTAAATCCAACGACGCCACGTTACGGTACCTGAGTTGCGCGTGACGTTACACTTTGCGATCACTCCAGAAGCACTGAGAGCAGACTTGGCCACACTAGCTCTGGGTAATGTTGCAATTTTCAAAGCCAACATTGCAACTGACTCAAAAAAACAATTCAACCTAAGTAAAGTAAGGCGCCACTTTTCCACAAGTGCGTTAGCTTGATGCTAATGTACATCGGCTTTGCTATTGCGATGCTTCCCATTAGCATTAGCGGTTTAACATGGCGATTTCAACGCCTCCAAATGTGTTAACTAAGATGCACGTTACAATCCAACAGCTGCTGTGTAACAAGTGCAATACTTACAGTATTAACACTTTTTTGCACTATAAAGTACTGAGGAGTGACTAGTAGTGATTTTTGTCCTGCAGCGCGACACAAAATGAAGGCATGAATGAAGCGTTTGTACGCAGAGACATGGTTCGCACACGGAGGCACATTTGGCTCACACACCACAAGTTTGTCAATCAGGAAGTTCACAAATAGAGGGTTCCGCTGTCGTAAGTTCATGTTACAAGGCTGCACTTCTGCGCACGTATGCTAGCATCCCCGCCTTCACCCACAGAGACAAAGATAGCGTAAGAGGGTTCACTCGGTTTATTTCCTTCTGCTGCGGAGTGAACATGCCTGGGCGCTGCATGAAGGAGTTTGTTAGTCAGTTAGCGACATAACTTAAGTTCATTTTTGAAATTAGATAAGTGATTAGATTTCGGGGCTGATCCGGATCACCTTCCGTTTTTTGTTTTTATTAAAGATTCTTCACTATTGGAAAATTGTTTTGCCCTCAAACGTCTGATTTGGTGTTTGCCCCTCTGACCTCAACCTGGGAACTTCAATACGTCCTCTTTTTCTGAGCCCAGATGTTTGAAACATTGAGGAAGTTTGGTCAGACCTGCGTTGCAACACTTGCTGCTGCTGCTGCTGCCAAAACTACTACGTTTGTAATAGTTGTTGAAGTATTCATGTTGCACCCAGCTGCTGGTTTAGTTTAGTCGAGTCTTTATTTAAAGGCCTACTGAAATGACATTTTTTTATTTAAACGGGAATAGCAGATCCATTCTATGTGTCATACTTGATCATTTTGCGATATTGCCAAATTTTTGCTGGAAGGATTTAGTATAGAGCAGGGGTCAGCAACCTTTTTGAAAGCAAGAGCTACTTCTTGGGTACTGATTAATGCGAAGGGCTACCAGTTTGATACACACTTCAATAAATTGCCAGAAATAGCCAATTTGCTCAATTTACCTTTGACTCTATGTTATTATTAATAATTAATATTTACACTTAATTGAACGGTTTAAAAGAGGAGCAAACACGAAAAAAATGACAATTCAATTTTGAAACAGTTTATCTTCAATTTCGACTCTTTAAAATTCAAAATTCAACCGAAAAAATGAGAAAAACTTTAAAAAATAATTTATGGAACACCATTAGTAATTTTTCCTGATCAAGATTAATTTTAGAATTTTGATGACATGTTTTAAATAGGTTAAAATCCAATCTACACTTTGTTAGAATATATAACGAATTGGACCAAACTATATTTCTAACAAA
>NC_084751.1:7602356-7637356 GCF_033978785.1 Entelurus aequoreus
AAATCCAAGAAAATATTTTAAAGACTTGGTCTTCACTTGTTTAAATAAATTCATTATTTTTTTTACTTTGCTTCTTATAACTTTCAGAAAGACAATATTAGAGAAAAAATACAACCTTAAAAATTATTTTAGGATTTTTAAACACATATACCTTTTTACCTTTTGAATTCCTTCCTCTTCTTTCCTGACAATTTAAATCAATGTTCAAGTAAATTTATTTTTTTTATTGTAAAGAATAATAAATACATTTTAATTTAATTCTTCATTTTAGCTTCTGTTTTTTCGACGAAGAATATTTGTGAAATATTTCTTCAAACTTATTATGATTAAAATTCAAAAAAATTATTCTGGCAAATCTAGAAAATCTGTAGAATCAAATTTAAATCTTATTTCAAGGTCTAAAATTTTTGTTCTGGAAAATCTAGAAGAAATAATGATTTGTCTTTGTTAGAAATATAGCTTGGTCCAATTTGTTATATATTCTAACAAAGTGTAGATTGGATTTTAACCTATTTAAAACATGTCATCAAAATTCTAAAATTAATCTTAATCAGGAAAAATTACTAATGATGTTCCATAAATTCTTTTTTTAAGTTTTTCTCTTCTTTTTTTCGGTTGAATTTTGAATTTTAAAGAGTCGAAATTGAAGATAAACTATGTTTCAAAATTTAATTGTCATTTTTTTCGTGTTTTCTTCTCTTTTAAACCGTTCAATTAAGTGTAAATATCATTAATTATTAATAATAACATAGAGTTAAAGGTAAATTGAGCAAATTGGCTATTTCTGGCAATTTATTGAAGTGTGTATCAAACTGGTAGCCCTTCGCATTAATCACTACCCAAGAAGTAGCTCTTGCTTTCAAAAAGGTTGGTGACCCCTGCTCTAGTGTGTACAGGGGCTTGTGTTGTGTGTTGCATTGTCACACACATTGTGTAGTGTGTACAGGGGCTTGTGTTGTGTGTTGCATTGTCACACACATTGTGTAGTGTGTACAGGGGCTTGTGTCATGAAATAATTGTTGTCACAAAGTCATTCTTCCAGTAAAGACACAACAGGTCAGTAGATGTAAATATATATGTATATATATGTATATATGTATATAAGAAGTGTGCGTGCTGCATTGTCGCACACATTGTGTAGTGTGTGTACAGGGGCTTGTGTTGTCGCTGGGCTTGGTGTGTGTGTGTTGTGCGATGCTAATCGGTGATTATTGGCGGGACTTAAGTGATCACTTTAATTGCTCCTTTGTGTGCCGCCAGCTCGTTAAGTAGCACATGCTGCTTGGTGGGAGTGTGTCTTTGACTACCTCATGACTCTATCAAGATGACACATGGATGGATGATGGAGGCATTCAGGATGGATGGATCCAGGATGGATGGATCTAGGATGGACGGACGGATGGATCCAGGATGGATGGATGGATCTATCCAGGATGGATGGATGGATCTATCCAGGATGGATGTATGGATAGATAGATTCAGGATAGATGGATGGATACATAGATAGCTATATCCAGAATGGATTGACAGATAGATCCAGGATGGATGGATGGATAGATGAATGGCTAGATGCAGAATGGATGGATTGATTGATTGATTGAGACTTTTATTAGTAGATTGCACAGTACAGTACATATTCCGTACAATTGACCACTAAATGGTAACACCCCAATAAGTTGTTCAACTTCTTTAAGTCGGGGTCCACGTTAATCAATTAATTTGATAGATGGATGGATACATAGATATATCCAGGATGGATTGATAGATAGATTCAGGATAGATGGATGGATACATAGATAGATATATCCAGGATGGATAGATGGATAGATAGATAGGTCCAAGATGGATGTATAGATTCAAGATAGATGGATGGATGGATGGATAGATAGATTCAGGATAGATGGATGTATATGGTTGGGGGACCCTTTGGGTCTGTGTGACAAGGGTGGCACTTCCCTTTGGGACTGTGTGACCAGGGTGGCACTTCCCTTTGGGACTGTGTGACCAGGGTGGCACTTCCCTTTGGGACTGTGTGACCAGGTTGACACTTCCCTTTGGGACTGTGTGACCAGGGTGGCACTTCCCTTTGGGACTGTGTGACCAGGGTGGCATTTCCCTTTGGAACTGTGTGACACGGGTGGCACTTCCCTTTGGAACTGTGTGACAAGGGTGGCACTTCCCCTTGGGACTGTGTGACCAGGGTGGCACTTCACCTTGGGACTGTGTGACCAGGGTGGCACTTCCCTTTGGGACTGTGTGACCAGGGTGGCACTTCCCTTTGGGACTGTGAGACCAGGGTGGCACTTCCCTTTGGGACTGTGAGACCAGGGTGGCACTTCCCTTTGGGACTGTGTGACCAGGGTGGCACTTCCCTTTGGGACTGTGTGACCAGGGTGGCACTTCCCTTTGGAACTGTGTGACCAGGGTGGCACTTCCCTTTGGGACTGTGTGACCAGGGTGGCACCCTCCTGACCTCTACGGTGCCTTTTTGTGAACTTCTGGATCTGCCTCCCGGGAGCCTTTTGGCAGGGCTGCGGAGCTGATGCTAACTGGTCAAGCTTCACAGTGTTTTGTCTGAATGGGCAGGTATCGGACGACTAGGTCTCCTTGGACACACCCTCGCTCATCCATGCAGACTGGACACTGGCCGAGAGTTGGTGGGCGGTTGAGGGTGGAGTCGGCTCTCTTGGTTGCTTTGTTGGGTCTGCTCCTGTCTCTGGCCGTGCTCCTCCCACCCCGGCAGACGATGGCGTGGAACACCACCACAGTGTGTGTGGGTGTTGAAATGATGTTTTTGTTTGGTTGCGTGTCTATGCATGGTGCAATCGTGTGTGCGCAATGTATATTATTGGTTGATTATTTGTTGTTTGACTTAGGTGACTGTGTGTAGAAGTGGCACTGCTAGAGTGGCAGCTGATTGCATCACCTCTGCTCTTTTCATGTCTTTAATGTCCTTTGTGTTCTTTGATGATTCCCTCTTACACACATGTTCATGTGTGCTATGGCTATGAGGTTTTTTCTCTTGGCCTCAGTCTGGACCCCCTCTCCAGGGGCCCAGGCTTAGACTGAATATTATTTTTTTCTCAATTGGTACCCTTGATTACTGGTATCGATTCCCTTGTTCTGGGAATTGGTACCGTATCAGTTTAACGGGGAAGTAGTCCCATAATAAAGTGTTAATGAGCGAGCGCAAGCAGGTATAGTACATTCAGTGTACACTGTCAAACAGGTCACATGACACATAGACTTATATCAATCAGGTCACATGACACGTAGACTTATATCAAACAGGTCACATTAAACTTAGACTTATATCAAACAGGTCACATGATACGTAGACTTATATCAATCAGGTCACATGACACGTAGACTTATATCAAACAGGTCACATTAAACTTAGACTTATATCAAACAGGTCACATGATACGTAGACTTATATCAATCAGGTCACATGACACTTAGACTTATATCAAACAGGTCACATGACACGTAGACTTATATATCAAACAGGTCACATGACACTTAGACTTATATCAATCAGGTCACATGACACTTAGACTTATATCAAACAGGTCACATGACACGTAGACTTATATATCAAACAGGTCACATGACACTTAGACATATCAAACAGGTCACATGACACTTAGACTTATATCAAACGGGTCACATGACACGTAGACTTGTATCAAACAGGTCACATGACACGTAGACTTATATATCAAACAGGTCACATGACACTTAGACTTATATCAAACAGGTCACATGACACTTAGACTTATATATCAAACAGGTCACATGACACTTAGACTTATATCAAACAGGTCACATGACACTTAGACTTATATCAAACAGGTCACATGACACTTAGACTTATATCAAACGGGTCACATGACATGTAGACTTGTATTAAACAGGTCACATGACACTTAGACATATCTTTGGTGTTAAACAGGTCACATGACACGTAGACTTATATATTTGGTGTCAAACAGGTCACATGACAAGTAGACTTATATATTTGGTGTCAAACAGGTCACATGACAAGTAGACTTACTGTATATATTTGGTGTCAAACAGGTCACATGACACGTAGACTTATATCTTTGGTGTCAAACAGGTCACATGACACGTAGACTTATATCAAACAGGTCACATGACACGTAGACTTACATCTTTGGTGTCAAACAGGTCACATGACACGTAGACTTATATATCAAACAGGTCACATGACACTTATACTTATATCAAACGGGTCACATGACACGTAGACTTATATCAAACAGGTCACATGACACTTAGACTTATATCAAACAGGTCACATGACACGTAGACTTATATCTTTGGTGTCAAACAGGTCACATGACACGTAGACTTACATCTTTGGTGTCAAACAGGTCACATGACAAGTAGACTTACATCTTTGGTGTCAAACAGGTCACATGACAAGTAGACTTATATCAAACAGGTCACATGACACGTAGACTTATATCTTTGGTGTCAAACAGGTCACATGACAAGTAGACTTACATCTTTGGTGTCAAACAGGTCACATGACAAGTAGACTTATATATTTGGTGTCAAACAGGTCACATGACACGTAGACTTATATCAAACAGGTCACATGACACGTAGACTTACATCTTTGGTGTCAAACAGGTCACATGACACGTAGACTTACATCTTTGGTGTCAAACAGGTCACATGACAAGTAGACTTATATATTTGGTGTCGAACAGGTCACATGACACGTAGAATTATATCAAACAGGTCACATGACAAGTAGACTTATATATTTGGTGTCGAACAGGTCACATGACGCGTAGACTTATATCAAACAGGTCACATGACACGTAGACTTATATCTTTGGTGTCAAACAGGTCACATGACAAGTAGACTTACATCTTTGGTGTCAAACAGGTCACATGACAAGTAGACTTATATATTTGGTGTCGAACAGGTCACATGACACGTAGACTTATATCAAACAGGTCACATGACACGTAGACTTATATCTTTGGTGTCAAACAGGTCACATGACACGTAGACTTACATCTTTGGTGTCAAACAGGTCACATGACACGTAGACTTACATCTTTGGTGTCAAACAGGTCACATGACACGTAGACTTACATCTTTGGTGTCAAACAGGTCACATGACAAGTAGACTTATATATTTGGTGTCGAACAGGTCACATGACACGTAGACTTATATCAAACAGGTCACATGACACGTAGACTTATATCTTTGGTGTCAAACAGGTCACATGACACGTAGACTTACATCTTTGGTGTCAAACAGGTCACATGACACGTAGACTTACATCTTTGGTGTCAAACAGGTCACATGACAAGTAGACTTACATCTTTGGTGTCAAACAGGTCACATGACACGTAGACTTATATCAAACAGGTCACATGACACGTAGACTTACATCTTTGGTGTCAAACAGGTCACATGACACGTAGACTTATATATCAAACAGGTCACATGACACTTATACTTATATCAAACGGGTCACATGACACGTAGACTTATATCAAACAGGTCACATGACACTTAGACTTATATCAAACAGGTCACATGACACTTAGACTTATATCTTTGGTGTCAAACAGGTCACATGACACGTAGACTTACATCTTTGGTGTCAAACAGGTCACATGACAAGTAGACTTACATCTTTGGTGTCAAACAGGTCACATGACAAGTAGACTTATATCAAACAGGTCACATGACACGTAGACTTATATCTTTGGTGTCAAACAGGTCACATGACAAGTAGACTTACATCTTTGGTGTCAAACAGGTCACATGACAAGTAGACTTATATATTTGGTGTCGAACAGGTCACATGACACGTAGACTTATATCAAACAGGTCACATGACAAGTAGACTTATATATTTGGTGTCGAACAGGTCACATGACACGTAGACTTATATCAAACAGGTCACATGACACGTAGACTTATATCTTTGGTGTCAAACAGGTCACATGACAAGTAGACTTACATCTTTGGTGTCAAACAGGTCACATGACAAGTAGACTTATATATTTGGTGTCGAACAGGTCACATGACACGTAGACTTATATCAAACAGGTCACATGACACGTAGACTTATATCTTTGGTGTCAAACAGGTCACATGACACGTAGACTTACATCTTTGGTGTCAAACAGGTCACATGACACGTAGACTTACATCTTTGGTGTCAAACAGGTCACATGACAAGTAGACTTATATATTTGGTGTCGAACAGGTCACATGACACGTAGACTTATATCAAACAGGTCACATGACACGTAGACTTACATCTTTGGTGTCAAACAGGTCACATGACACGTAGACTTACATCTTTGGTGTCAAACAGGTCACATGACACGTAGACTTACATCTTTGGTGTCAAACAGGTCACATGACACGTAGACTTACATCTTTGGTGTCAAACAGGTCACATGACAAGTAGACTTACATCTTTGGTGTCAAACAGGTCACATGACAAGTAGACTTACTGTATATATTTGGTGTCGAACAGGTCACATGACACGTAGACTTATATCAAATGGTCACATGACACGGAGAGTGTTTGGCTGATGTGTTGGGGAGGAGGCCAAAATGTGATTTCATGTGATGGTTTAGACACACACACACATTACACACACAGTACACACACACACACACACACACACACACACTGTTGTGTAGTCAAAGTGACTTGTGTGTGTGTCCTCAGGACCATCATGGGCCCACACGGCATCAGCCGAGCCGTCCACAGACTGGAGTTCTGCGACTGTAAGCGTGGCCTCGGTAAGCTCCTCCCCCTTCACCATCACCAATCCCCCCCCCCCCCCCCCCCCCCGACCCCCGAGGTCACGCCCCCTTGTGTGCGTGCAGGTGTGAAGGTCATCGGAGGCTGCCGAGACGTGACCGGGGAGGACTTTGGCGTCTACGTGAAGAGAGTGGTGGCGGGGGGACTGGCTGCCCTGGACGGTCACTATCTAGTCCCGCCTCTTCTACCTTGTCACCCCTCCCCTCCCCCCCTCCCCCCTCACCCTGTGTGTCTGCGTCCCAGGTCGGCTTAAGTCGGGTGACCTGATTCTGGACGTCAACAACATCAGCCTGATCGGGGTCACCAGCGAGAGGTGCCTGACACACTTGCTGCAAATAGACACTGTTACCATGGCGACGCACACACTGCAAAATAAATATGTGGGGGCCATTTTCATATTTTCATACTCTTTAGAGCTCCCCTCCAGTTTGGGGATCTTAAAAAGTCATAAATCGTTATTTTTTTCCGCACTTAAATATCTTCAGATCTGTCCGTCCATATAAAGAAAAACAAAAAGTTATAATTTGATGTGCTTTTTCACAAAGAAAACACATTTTTTTATGGCAAAAACATAAAATATACAATATTTTTCCTCAAAAAATGTCTAAGTGTAATATTTGATGTGAAGTAATTGGAGCATTAAATATGTCAATAATTCATAACATTGATTTTGATGCATTATTATTTTTTCAGCAATGACAGTTTAAAAAAAAAAAAGGGTTCAAAATAAGTCATACATTTTATTTATTTTTACTTTCAACACTTGCTCCTATCCATCAAAAAGTTTTTATTATTTCTTAGTTTTTTCATTTGTTAGTTTTATGCCCTTTTTGTCAAAGAAAGCCCTGTTTTTTGGGCTAAAACACAAAATATGTATTATTTTCCCAACAAAAAGTGTAATATTTCATGTGAAGTCATTGGAGCCTTAAATATGTCAATTAATAATAATGAATAATAATTCATTATTATTTTTTGAGCAATTCAAAAAAAAGTCCACGAAGATTCTTTGGGATCCAAAAGGGTCCCACTCACAAAAGTGTTCAAAATAAGTCACACTTTTTTCTTTCATTACTGTCAACACTTAAGTCTTTAAATCAACTTCAGATTTATCTATCGATATACGTTTTTTTTTTTTTTTTAAGTTTAATATTTTATGCCCTTTTTATCGAAGAAAGCCCCACTTTTTGTTGGGCAAACACACAAAATCTGCAATATTTTCTCCCCAAAAATGATTGGATCCTTAAATATGTCAATAATTCATAACATTCATTTTAATGCAGCAATGGCAAAAACATTAAATATACAATATTTTTCCTCAAAACATTTCAAAGTGTAGTATTTAATGTGAAGTCATTGGAGCATTAAATATGTCAATAATTCATCATTTTGATGCTTTATTATTTTTTGAGCAATGACACTTTTTGTTTTTTTAAATCCCACTAAAAGTATTGGGGATCCAAAAGGGTCCCACTCATAAAAGTGTTAAAAATAAGTCATACATTTTTATTTTTATTTACTTTCAACACTCAAGTCTCTCGATCAATCCTGGGATTATACATTTTTATTATTTCTTTTTTTGTTAGTTTTATGCCCTTTTTGTCAAAAAAAACAACCCTGTTATTTAAACACAAATTATGCAATGTTTTCCAAAAAAAAGTGTAATATTTGACGTGAAGCAATTGAAGCCTTAAATAGATCAATAATTCCTAACATTGATTTTGATTTATTATTATTTTTGAGCAATGACGGTTTAAAAAAAGATTACACTAAAATCCTTGGGGATTCAAAAGGGTCCCACTCATAAAAGTGTTAAAAATAAGTCATACATTCTTATTTTTATTTACTTTCAACACTCAAGTCTCTCGATCAATCCTGCAATTATAAGTTTTCATTATTTCTTTTTTTGTTAGTTTTATGCCCTTCTTGTCCAAAAAATCCCCTGTTTTTTAAACACAAATTATGCAATGTTTTTTTTAAAAAAGTGTAATATTTGACATGAAGTAATTAAGCCCTAAATAGATCAATAATTCATAACAATTATTGTGATTTATTATTATTTTTGAGCAATGACGGCTTAAAAAAAGATTACCCTAGAATCCTTGGGGATTCAAAAGGGTCCCACTCATAAAAGTGTTAAAAATAAGTCATACATTCTTATTTTTATTTACTTTCAACTAGGGCTGCAACAACTAATCGATTAAAATCGATTATTAAAATAGTTGCCGATTAATTTAGTCATCGATTCGTTGTATCTATGCTATGCACATGCGCAGAGTTTTTAAAAAAAAAATTTGTATTTTATTTTATTTTTTTTAAATAATTGTTGTTGGGTTTTTTTTGTTTTTTGTTTTTACCAAACATTTATTTATAAACTGCAACATTTACAAACAGCTGAGAAACAATAATCAAAATAAGTATGGTGCCAGTATGCTGTTTTTTTTCCAATAAAATACTGGATAGGATAGAAATGTAGTTTGTCTCTTTTATCCGATTATTAATCAAATAATCGAAGTAATAATCGACAGATTAATCGATTATCAAATTAATCGTTAGATGCAGCCCTACTTTCAACACTCAAGTCTCTCGATCAATCCTGCAATTATACGTTTTTATTATTTCTTTTTTTGTTAGTTTTATGCCCTTCTTGTCCAAAAAATCCCCTGTTTTTTAAACACAAATTATGCAATGTTTTAAAAAAAAAAGTGTAATATTTGACATGAAGTAATTAAGCCCTAAATAGATCAATAATTCATAACATTGATTTTGATTTATTATTATTTTTGAGCAATGACGGCTTAAAAAAAGATTACACTAAAATCCTTGGGGATTCAAAAGGGTCCCACTCATAAAAGTGTTAAAAATAAGTCATATATTCTTATTTTTATTTACTTTCAACTAGGGCTGCAACCTCTAATCGATTAAAATCGATTATTAAAATAGTTGCCGATTAATTTAGTCATCGATTCGTTGGATCTATGCTATGCACATGCGCAGAGTTTTTTTGTTTGTTTGTTTTTTTTTGTTTGTTTGTTTTTTTTAATAATTTTTTTTTTTTTTTTTTACTAAACCTTTATTTATAAACTGCAACATTTACAAACAGCTGAGAAACAATAATCAAAATAAGTATGGTGCCAGTATGCTGTTTTTTTTCAATAAAATACTGGATAGGACAGAAATGTAGTTTGTCTCTTCTATCCGATTATTAATCGATTAATCGCGGGTAATAATCGACAGATTAATCGATTATCAAATTAATCGTTAGTTGCAGCCCTACTTTCAACACTCAAGTCTCTCGATCAATCCTGCAATTATACGTTTTTATTATTTCTTTTTTTGTTAGTTTTATACCCTTCTTGTCCAAAAAATCCCCTGTTTTTTAAACACAAATTATGCAATGTTTAAAAAAAAAAAAAGTTTAATATTTGACATGAAGTAATTAAGCCTTAAATAGATCAATAATTCATAACATTGATTTTGATTTATTATTATTTTTGAGCAATGACGGCTTGAAAAAAGATTACACTAAAATCCTTGGGGATTCAAAAGGGTCCCACTCATAAAAGTGTTAAAAATAAGTCATACATTCTTAATTTTATTTACTTTCAACTAGGGCTGCAACAACTAATCGATTAAATCGATTAAAATCGATTATTAAAATAGTTGCCGATTAATTTAGTCATCGATTCGTTGGATCTATGCTATGCACATGCGCAGAGGTTTTTTTAAATTTTTTATTTATTTTTATTTTATTTTTTTATTTTTTTTATTTTTTACTAAACCTTTATTTATAAACTGCAACATTTACAAACAGTTGAGAAACAATAATCAAAATAAGTAAGGGACGGCGTGGCGGAGTTGATAGAGTGGCTGTGCCAGCAATCGGAGTGTTGCTGGTTACTGGGGTTCAATTCCCACCTTCTACCTTCCTAGTCACGTCCGTTGTGTCCTTGGGCAAGACACTTCACCCTTTGCCTCTGATAGCTGCTGGTTAGCGCCTTGCATGGCAGCTCCCGCCATCAGTGTGTGAATGTGTGTGTGAATGGGTAAATGTGGAAATACTGTCAAAGCGCTTTGAGTACCTTGAAGGTAGAAAAGCGCTATACAAGTATAACCCATTTATCATTTATCATTTATTATAAGTATGGTGCCAGTATGCTGTTTTTTTCCAATAAAATACTGGATAGGATAGAAATGTAGTTTGTCTCTTTTATCCGATTATTAATCGATTAATCGAAGTAATAATCGACAGATTAATCGATTATCAAATGAATCGTTAGTTGCAGCCCTACTTTCAACACTCAAGTCTCTCGATCAATCCTGCAATTATACGTTTTTATTATTTCTTTTTTTGTTAGTTTTCTGCCCTTCTTGTCCAAAAAATCCCCTGTTTTTTAAACACAAATTATGCAATGTTTTAAAAAAAAAAAAAGTGTAGTATTTGACATGAAGTAATTAAGCCCTAAATAGATCAATAATTCATAACATTAATTTTGATTTATTATTATTTTTGAGCAATGACGACTTAAAAAAAGATTACACTAAAATCCTTGGGGATTCAAAATGGTCCCACTCATAAAAATGTTAAAAATAAGTCATACATTCTTATTTTTATTTACTTTCAACACTCAAGTCAATCCTGCAATTATAAGTTTTTATTATTTATTTTTTTGTTAGTTTTATGCCCTTCTTGTCCAAAAAATCCCCTGTTTTTTAAACACAAATTATGCAATGTTTTTTTTAAAAAAGTGTAATATTTGACATGAAGTAATTAAGCCTTAAATAGATCAATAATTCATAACATTGATTTTGATTTATTATTATTTTTGAGCAATGACGGCTTAAAAAAAGATAATACTAAAATCCTTGGGGATTCAAAAGGGTCCCACTCATAAAAGTGTTAAAAATAAGTCATACATTCTTAATTTTATTTACTTTCAACTAGGGCTGCAACAACTAATCGATTAAATCGATTAAAATCGATTATTAAAATAGTTGCCGATTAATTTAGTCATCGATTCGTTGGATCTATGCTATGCACATGCGCAGAGGTTTTTTTAAATTTTTTATTTATTTTTATTTTTATTTTTTTATTTTTTTTATTTTTACTAAACCTTTATTTATAAACTGCAACATTTACAAACAGTTGAGAAACAATAATCAAAATAAGTATGGTGCCTGTATGCTGTTTTTTTCCAATAAAATACTGGATAGGATAGAAATGTAGTTTGTCTCTTTTATCCGATTATTAATCGATTAATCGAAGTAATAATCGACAGATTAATCGATTATCAAATGAATCGTTAGTTGCAGCCCTACTTTCAACACTCAAGTCTCTCGATCAATCCTGCAATTATACGTTTTTATTATTTCTTTTTTTGTTAGTTTTATGCCCTTCTTGTCCAAAAAATCCCCTGTTTTTTAAACACAAATTATGCAATGTTTAAAAAAAAAAAAGTGTAGTATTTGACATGAAGTAATTAAGCCCTAAATAGATCAATAATTCATAACATTAATTTTGATTTATTATTATTTTTGAGCAATGACGACTTAAAAAAAGATTACACTAAAATCCTTGGGGATTCAAAAGGGTCCCACTCATAAAAGTGTTAAAAATAAGTCATATATTCTTATTTTTATTTACTTTCAACTAGGGCTGCAACCTCTAATCGATTAAATCGATTAAAATCGATTATTAAAATAGTTGCCGATTAATTTAGTCATCGATTCGTTGGATCTATGCTATGCACATGCGCAGAGTTTTTTTGTTTGTTTGTTTTTTTTTGTTTGTTTGTTTTTTTTAATTTTTTTTTTTTTTTTTTACTAAACCTTTATTTATAAACTGCAACATTTACAAACAGCTGAGAAACAATAATCAAAATAAGTATGGTGCCAGTATGCTGTTTTTTTTCAATAAAATACTGGATAGGATAGAAATGTAGTTTGTCTCTTCTATCCGATTATTAATCGATTAATCGCGGGTAATAATCGACAGATTAATCGATTATCAAATTAATCGTTAGTTGCAGCCCTACTTTCAACACTCAAGTCTCTCGATCAATCCTGCAATTATACGTTTTTATTATTTCTTTTTTTGTTAGTTTTATACCCTTCTTGTCCAAAAAATCCCCTGTTTTTTAAACACAAATTATGCAATGTTTTAAAAAAAAAAAAGTTTAATATTTGACATGAAGTAATTAAGCCTTAAATAGATCAATAATTCATAACATTGATTTTGATTTATTATTATTTTTGAGCAATGACGGCTTAAAAAAAGATTACACTAAAATCCTTGGGGATTCAAAAGGGTCCCACTCATAAAAGTGTTAAAAATAAGTCATACATTCTTAATTTTATTTACTTTCAACTAGGGCTGCAACAACTAATCGATTAAATCGATTAAAATCGATTATTAAAATAGTTGCCGATTAATTTAGTCATCGATTCGTTAGATCTATGCTATGCACATGCGCAGAGGTTTTTTTTAATTTTTTATTTATTTTTATTTTATTTTTTTTATTTTTTACTAAACCTTTATTTATAAACTGCAACATTTACAAACAGTTGAGAAACAATAATCAAAATAAGTATGGTGCCAGTATGCTGTTTTTTTCCAATAAAATACTGGATAGGATAGAAATGTAGTTTGTCTCTTTTATCCGATTATTAATCGATTAATCGAAGTAATAATCGACATATTAATCGATTATCAAATGAATCGTTAGTTGCAGCCCTACTTTCAACACTCAAGTCTCTCGATCAATCCTGCAATTATACGTTTTTATTATTTCTTTTTTTGTTAGTTTTATGCCCTTCTTGTCCAAAAAATCCCCTGTTTTTTAAACACAAATTATGCAATGTTTAAAAAAAAAAAAGTGTAGTATTTGACATGAAGTAATTAAGCCCTAAATAGATCAATAATTCATAACATTAATTTTGATTTATTATTATTTTTGAACAATGACGACTTAAAAAAAGATTACACTAAAATCCTTGGGGATTCAAAAGGGTCCCACTCATAAAAATGTTAAAAATAAGTCATACATTCTTATTTTTATTTACTTTCAACACTCAAGTCAATCCTGCAATTATAAGTTTTTATTATTTATTTTTTTGTTAGTTTTATGCCCTTCTTGTCCAAAAAATCCCCTGTTTTTTAAACACAAATTATGCAATGTTTTTTTTTTAAAAGTGTAATATTTGACATGAAGTAATTAAGCCTTAAATTGATCAATAATTCATAACATTGATTTTGATTTATTATTATTTTTGAGCAATGACGGCTTAAAAAAAGATTACACTAAAATCCTTGGGGATTCAAAAGGGTCCCACTCATAAAAGTGTTAAAAATAAGTCATACATTCTTAATTTTATTTACTTTCAACTAGGGCTGCAACAACTAATCGATTGAATCGATTAAAATCGATTATTAAAATAGTTGCCGATTAATTTAGTCATCGATTCGTTGGATCTATGCTATGCACATGCGCAGAGGTTTTTTTAAATTTTTTATTTATTTTTATTTTATTTTTTTATTTTTTTTATTTTTTACTAAACCTTTATTTATAAACTGCAACATTTACAAACAGTTGAGAAACAATAATCAAAATAAGTATGGTGCCAGTATGCTGTTTTTTTCCAATAAAATACTGGATAGGATAGAAATGTAGTTTGTCTCTTTTATCCGATTATTAATCGATTAATCGAAGTAATAATCGACAGATTAATCGATTATCAAATGAATCGTTAGTTGCAGCCCTACTTTCAACACTCAAGTCTCTCGATCAATCCTGCAATTATACGTTTTTATTATTTCTTTTTTTGTTAGTTTTCTGCCCTTCTTGTCCAAAAAATCCCCTGTTTTTTAAACACAAATTATGCAATGTTTTAAAAAAAAAAAGTGTAGTATTTGACATGAAGTAATTAAGCCCTAAATAGATCAATAATTCATAACATTAATTTTGATTTATTATTATTTTTGAGCAATGACGACTTAAAAAAAGATTACACTAAAATCCTTGGGGATTCAAAAGGGTCCCACTCATAAAAATGTTAAAAATAAGTCATACATTCTTATTTTTATTTACTTTCAACACTCAAGTCAATCCTGCAATTATAAGTTTTTATTATTTATTTTTTTGTTAGTTTTATGCCCTTCTTGTCCAAAAAATCCCCTGTTTTTTAAACACAAATTATGCAATGTTTTTTTTTAAAAAGTGTAATATTTGACATGAAGTAATTAAGCCTTAAATAGATCAATAATTCATAACATTGATTTTGATTTATTATTATTTTTGAGCAATGACGGCTTAAAAAAAGATTACACTAAAAATTGGGGATTCAAAAGGGTCCCACTCATAAAAGTGTTAAAAATAAGTCATACATTCTTAATTTTATTTACTTTCAACTAGGGCTGCAACAACTAATCGATTAAATCGATTAAAATCGATTATTAAAATAGTTGCCGATTAATTTAGTCATCGATTCGTTGGATCTATGCTATGCACATGCGCAGAGGTTTTTTTAAATTTTTTATTTATTTTTATTTTATTTTTTTATTTTTTTTATTTTTTACTAAACCTTTATTTATAAACTGCAACATTTACAAACAGTTGAGAAACAATAATCAAAATAAGTATGGTGCCAGTATGCTGTTTTTTTCCAATAAAATACTGGATAGGATAGAAATGTAGTTTGTCTCTTTTATCCGATTATTAATCGATTAATCGAAGTAATAATCGACAGATTAATCGATTATCAAATGAATCGTTAGTTGCAGCCCTACTTTCAACACTCAAGTCTCTCGATCAATCCTGCAATTATACGTTTTTATTATTTCTTTTTTTGTTAGTTTTATGCCCTTCTTGTCCAAAAAATCCCCTGTTTTTTAAACACAAATTATGCAATGTTTTTTTTTAAAAAGTGTAATATTTGACATGAAGTAATTAAGCCTTAAATAGATCAATAATTCATAACATTGATTTTGATTTATTATTATTTTTGAGCAATGACGGCTTAAAAAAAGATTACACTAAAATCCTTGGGGATCCAAAAGGGTCCCACTCATAACAATGTTAAAGTAAGTTACACTTGTATTTATTTTTTAACCTTTGACGCTTAAATCCTCCATCCATCAATTATCCATCCATCCATTTTCTACCGCTTGTCCCTTTTGGGGTGGTGGGGGGTGCTGGAGCCTATCTCAGCATATTAGTTTTTCTATTGTTTATTTTATAAAGAAAGTAATTGTAGCGTTAAACATGTCACTAATTCATAACAACGTTGTTTTAAATTCATTATTATTTATGAGCAATGACAGTTTTATGGCATCTTTGTGTCATTAGTCAACTTTTTCTCCTTACATTTTACCTTGTTGATTGTTTTACTACACTTTTTTTTTCTTTAATATTTGTCAAAAGTTTCAACAGAATAGGTGTGGACCACAAATGGCCCCCGGGCCGCACTTTGGACACACCAATGTTGACCGGGTGTGTTGTTTGTCTGCAGGGCGGTGGAGATCCTGAGGACGGCGTCCTTGTCCAATCACATGTCTCTGCTGGTTACCAGGGACGACGAGTCCAGGTGAACACACGGTCAGTGACGACATGTGACCAAGGTCATGTGACGTCAGTGACGACATGTGACCGAGGTCATGTGACATGAGTTGAGGGCACATGCTGACACTCTGCTGTCCCGCGTGCTTCTGCACATCACTCCAATGCACCCTGACACCCTGGCCCCGGGACCCGCGGGGGGGGGGGCGGAGCCAAACAGGAGCTGACCTGACAGCGTGTGCACTCCTGACTTGTTGTGTCAGCGACTCTTGACGTGTTGTGTATCCATTGGCGGCGCCTGTTAGCACTAGCTTAACTCCCGAACCCGCATCGTCGTGTTCTCGCCTGGTTCTGGACCGTCTGGTCTCAGCGGTCCACTTGGCTCGGGTGTCAATGTCTCGCTAAAGCAGCGGTGTCCTGAATGCGGCTTGTCATTTTTTGATGGCACAATTGTTAGCTTTCTAATATTAGCATTTGCTAATTTAGCAGGTATACACCTCAGCATCAAATATTTCATTACTTGACAAATGATACCCGTTAGCATATTATGTTACTTAAGGTATGCTAATGTTAGCAGGGTAGCATTTTAAACACCATTTTTAGGTACACACCTTAGTATTTTGTTTCTTGACGCATGTTACGGTTAGTATTTAAGCATGCTAACATTAGCATGCCAGATTTATTCTTTGCTAATTTAGCATGCTAATTTAGCATGTATACACCTCAGTTGTATGCTAACGTTAGCAGGGTAGCATTTTAAACACAATTTTTAGGTACATACCTTACTATTTTGGTTCTTGGCGCATGTTACAGGTAGTGTTTAAGCATGCTAACGTTAGCATGCTAGATTTTTTTTTGATAATTTAGCAGGTATGCACCGTCGCATCAAATATTTTGTTACTTGACAAATCATACCTGTTAGCATGCTAGCTTTTTTAAGCTACTTTTGTATGTATACACCTCAGTTATATTATGATACTTGAGGCATGCTAATGTTAGCAGGCATTTAAGCATGCTGCTATTTTTTTTTTAGCTATTTTAGCAGGCATACACTTTAGGGTCGTTTATTTTGTTACTTGACATATGATACCTGTCAGCATGATAACGTTAGTATGCTATCTTTTTTTAAGCTAATTCTGTATGTATACATCTCAGTTATGTTACTTTAGGCATGCTAATGTTAGCAGGGTAGCATTTTAAACACAATTTTTAGGTACACACCTTAGTATTTTGTTTCTTGACGCATGTTACGGTTAGTATTTAAGCATGCTAACATTAGCATGCCAGATTTATTCTTTGCTAATTTAGCAGGTATACACTTCAGCATCAAATATTTTGTTACTTGACAAATGATACCTGTTAGCATGCTAATTTAGCATGTATACACCTCAGTTGTATGCTGACGTTAGCAGGGTAGCATTTTAAACACAATTTTTAGGTACATACCTTACTATTTTGGTTCTTGGCGCATGTTACAGGTAGTGTTTAAGCATTTTTTTTTTGGATAATTTAGCAGGTATGCACCGTCGCATCAAATATTTTGTTACTTGACAAATCATACCTGTTAGCATGCTAGCTTTTTTAAGCTAATTTTGTATGTATACACTTCAGTTATATTATGCTACTTGAGGCATGCTAATGTTAGCAGGCATTTAAGCATGCTGCTATTTTTTTTTTTAGCTATTTTAGCAGGCATACACTTTAGGGTCGTTTATTTTGTTACTTGACATATGATACCTGTCAGCATGATAACGTTAGTATGCTATCTTTTTTTAAGCTAATTCTGTATGTATACATCTCAGTTATGTTACTTTAGGCATGCTAATATTAGCAGGGTAGCATTTTAAACACAATTTTTAGGTACACACCTTAGTATTTTGTTTCTTGGCGCATGTTACGGTTAGTATTTAAGCATGCTAACATTAGCATGCCAGATTTATTTTTTGCTAATTTAGCAGGTATACACTTCAGCATCAAATATTTTGTTACTTGACAAATGATACCTGTTAGCATGCTAATTTAGCATGTATACACCTCAGTTGTATGCTAACGTTAGCAGGGTAGCATTTTAAACACAATTTTTAGGTACATACCTTACTATTTTGGTTCTTGGCGCATGTTACAGGTACTGTTTAAGCATGCTAACGTTAGCATGCTAGATTTCTTTTTGATAATTTAGCAGGTATGCACCGTCGCATCAAATATTTTGTTACTTGACAAATCATACCTGTTAGCATGCTAGCTTTTTTAAGCTAATTTTGTATGTATACACCTCAGTTATATTATGATACTTGAGGCATGCTAATGTTAGCAGGCATTTAAGCATGCTGCTATTTTTTTTTTAGCTATTTTAGCAGGCATACACTTTAGGGTCGTTTATTTTGTTACTTGACATATGACACCTGTCAGCATGATAACGTTAGTATGCTATCTTTTTTTAAGCTAATTCTGTATGTATACATCTCAGTTATGTTACTTTAGGCATGCTAATGTTAGCAGGCTAGCATTTTAAACACATTTTTCAGGTACACACCTCAGCACTATATGTTGGTACTTGACGCAGTTAACATTTAAGCATGTTAACATTAGCAATGCTAGATTTCATTTAGCTAATTTAGCAGGTATACACCTCATTGTGTTGACAAATGATACCTGTTAGCATGCTAATATTAGTATGTTAGCTTTGTTAAGCTAATTTTGTAGTATTTACCTCAGTTATGTTACTTTAGACATGCTAATGTTAGCAGGCTAGCATTTTAAACACATTTTTCAGGTACACACCTCAGCATTTTGGTACTTGACATATGTGACAGTTAGATAGATAGATAGTACTTTATTGATTCCTTCAGGAGTTAGCATTTAAGCATGTTAACGTTAGTATAACATTTATTTAGCTAATTTAGCAGGTGTACACCTCATTGTGTTACTTGATGAATGATACCTGTTAGCATGCTAATTAGTATGATAGCTTTGTTAAGCTAATTTTGTATGTATACACCTCAGTTACTTTAGGCATGCTAATTTTAGCAGGCTAGCATTTTAAACACTTTTTTTTTTAGGTAATTTAGCAGGTATACACCTCATTGTCATACATTTTGCTATTTTACCAATGCTAACTGTTAGCATGCTATTGTTAGTTGTAGCTTTTTTAGCTAAATGTATGCTAACTGTTGGCATTTCAGTTTAGCCTTGGTTCTTAAGCATTCACATGAACTTTGTACTGAAATTGCATTTTTTGGGGAGAAAAATGCAGGTATTGTACCAAAATGGCCCCCGCATCCTTGGATTTGTCAGTCTGTGGCCCCTCAGGGGACAAAGTTTCCTCAGGCTAACGCTAACCCGAGGGATTCTGCGTCCTTCAGGCGGGAGTTCGTGGAGCTGATGGAGAAGTACGGCGCTGGCCCGTTCGCGTCTTCGGGTCTCATCTCGCCAACGCCGCCGTCAGCAGGTACTCCAGCAGCGCCGCCCGCTGGTGGCCCTCGAGAACCCCGGACTCAAGCCGGTCTTGTCTCGGCAGGGAAGCTGCCGGACACTTCTTCCTCCTCCTCCAGGTCTGAGAGCCCCCAGCTCCTCAGTCCCAAAGAGGGGGTCTGTAGCCACGCCCCCTCCTACAGGTGGGTCCCCGACACTCGAGAAATCCTTTTCCTTGCTGTGGTACAGGTCTAGACCTAATCCGACCTTACCCTCCCCCTCTCTGCAGCGAGCACGTCATCCAGCTGATCTGCATCGCCAAGGGAAGCGGACTGGGCCTCGCCATCAAGGGGGGCTCCAACCGCGCTGAGGGTCCCATGGTGTCCATCCAGGAGGTGGTGTGTGGAGGAGACTGCCAGAAGGTCAGCAGGGGGTCTCCACTCCCACACTGACTCTTTAAAGGCCTACTGAAAGCCACTACTAGCGACCACGCAGTCTGATAGTTTATATATCAATGATGACATCTTAACATTGCAACACATGCCAATACGGCCGGGTTAACTTATAAAGTGACATTTTAAATTTCCCAGGAAACTTCCGTTTGAAAACGTGGCGGTATGATGACGTATGCACGTGACGTCACGAGGTCAAGGGAAGTGTTTGGACCCAATTCAAATAGCTCTGTTTTCTTCGACAAAATTCCACAGTATTCTGGACATCTGTGTTGGTGAATCTTTTGCAATTTGTTTAATGGACAATGGAGACTACAAATAAGAAAGTTGTAGGTGGGATCGGTGGAGCGGCGGACTACAGCAACACCAACACCAGGAGGTTGTGTTGTGTTGTGAGCAGGATAGCAGACGCACTACAGTGAGTAAGCCCGCCGCCGCATCTAAGTTAGCTTCTGTTTTTTTAGCTTCGCCAAGCTAAATATTATTAATCGTGTATTTACATGTTCATGGTTTAATAGTATTATTGATCTTCTGTCTATCCATCCAGTCAGGGTTTTTTTAAATTTAGTTTCTATCTGCATTTGAGACTGATGCTATCACGTTGGCTACGTAGCTAGGTTAGCTTCTATTTTTTTAGCTTCAAAAAGCTGAATATTATTAATCGTGTATTTACATGTTCATGGTTTAATAGTATTTTTGATCTTCTGTCTATCCATCCAGTCAGGGTTTTTTTAAATTTAGTTTCTATCTGCATTTGAGACTGCTATGCTATCACGTTGGCAACGTAGCTAGGTTAGCTTCTATTCTTTTTAGCTTTGCAAAGCTGAATATTATTAATCGTGTATTTACATGTTCATGGTTTAATAGTATTTTTGATCTTCTGTCTATCCATCCAGTCAGGGTTTTTTTTTATTTAGTTTCTATCTGCATTTGAGACTGCTATGCTATCACGTTGGCTACGTTGCTAGGCTAGCTTCTATTTTTTTAGCTTCGAAAAGCTGAATATTATTAATCGTGTATTTACATGTTCATGGTTTAATAGTATTTTTGATCTTCTGTCTATCCATCCAGTCAGGGTTTTTTTAAATGTAGTTTCTATCTGCATTTGAGACTGCTATGCTATCACGTTGGCTACGTAGCTAGGTTAGCTTCTATTCTTTTTAGCTTTGCAAAGCTGAATATTATTAATCGTGTATTTACATGTTCATGGTTTAATAGTATTTTTGATCTTCTGTCTATCCATCCAGTCAGGGTTTTTTTTTATTTAGTTTCTATCTGCATTTGAGACTGCTATGCTATCACGTTGGCTACGTTGCTAGGCTAGCTTCTATTTTTTTAGCTTCGCCAAGCTGAATATTATTAATCGTGTATTTACATGTTCATGGTTTAATAGTATTTTTTATCTTCTGTCTATCCATCCAGTCAGGGTTTTTTTTAATTTAGTTTCTATTTGCATTTGAGACTGCTATGCTATCACGTTGGCTACGTTGCTAGGTTAGCTTCTATTTTTTCAACTTCGAAAAGCTGAATATTATTAATCGTGTATTTACATGTTCATGGTTTAATAGTATTTTTGATCTTCTGTCTATCCATCCAGTCAGGGTTTTTTTAAATTTAGTTTCTATCTGCATTTGAGACTGCTGCTATCACGTTGGCTACGTAGCTAGGTTAGCTTCTATTTTTTTTAGCTTCGCCAAGCTGAATATTATTAATCGTGTATTTACATGTTCATGGTTTAATAGTATTTTTGATCTTCTGTCTATCCATCCAGTCAGGTTTTTTTTTAATTTAGTTTCTACCTGCATTTGAGACTGCTATGCTATCACGTTGGCTACGTAGCTAGGTTAGCTTCTATTTTTTTAGCTTCGAAAAGCTGAATATTATTAATCGTGTATTTACATGTTCATGGTTTAATAGTATTTTTGATCTTCTGTCTATCCATCCAGTCAGGGTTTTTTTAATTTAGTTTCTATCTGCATTTGAGACTGCTATGCTATCACGTTGGCTACGTAGCTAGGTTAGCTTCTATTTTTTTTAGCTTCGCCAAGCTGAATATTATTAATCGTGTATTTACATGTTCATGGTTTAATAGTATTTTTGATCTTCTGTCCATCCATCCAGTCAGGTTTTTTTAAATTTAGTTTCTACCTGCATTTGAGACTGCTATGCTATCACGTTGGCTACGTAGCTAGGTTAGCTTCTATTTTTTTTAGCTTCGAAAAGCTGAATATTATTAATCGTGTATTTACATGTTCATGGTTTAATAGTATTTTTGATCTTCTGTCTATCCATCCAGTCAGGGTTTTTTTTAATTTAGTTTCTATCTGCATTTGAGACTGCTATGCTATCACGTTGGCTACGTAGCTAGGTTAGCTTCTATTTTTTTTAGCTTCGAAAAGCTGAATATTATTAATCGTGCATTTACATGTTCATGGTTTAATAGTATTTTTGATCTTCTGTCTATCCATCCAGTCAGGGTTTTTTTTAATTTAGTTTCTATCTGCATTTGAGACTGCTATGCTATCACGTTGGCTACGTAGCTAGGTTAGGTTCTATTTTTTTAGCTTCGAAAAGCTGAGTATTATTAATCGTGTATTTACATGTTCATGGTTTAATAGTATTTTTGATCTTCTGTCTATCCATCCAGTCAGGGTTTTTTTTAATTTAGTTTCTATCTGCATTTGAGACTGCTATGCTATCACGTTGGCTACGTAGCTAGGTTAGCTTCTATTTTTTTTAGCTTTGAAAAGCTGAATATTATTAATCGTGTATTTACATGTTCATGGTTTAATAGTATTATTGATCTTCTGTCTATCCATCCAGTCAGGGTTTTTTTTAATTTAGTTTCTATCTGCATTTGAGACTGCTATGCTATCACGTTGGCTACGTAGCTAGGTTAGCTTCTATTTTTTTAGCTTTGAAAAGCTGAATATTATTAATCGTGTATTTACATGTTCATGGTTTAATAGTATTATTGATCTTCTGTCTATCCATCCAGTCAGGGTTTTTTTTAATTTAGTTTCTATCTGCATTTGAGACTGCTATGCTATCACGTTGGCTACGTAGCTAGGTTAGCTTCTATTTTTTTAGCTTCGCCAAGCTGAATATTATTAATCGTGTATTTACATGTTCAGTCACTGTGAATGTCCATTTCGCGTGCTCGACTCTCATTTTCAAGAGGATATAGTATCCGAGGTGGTTTAAAATACAAATCCGTGATCCACAATAGAAAAAGGAGAGAGTGTGGAATCCAATGAGCCAGCTTGTACCTAAGTTACGGTCAGAGCGAAAAAAGATACGTCCTGCACTGCACTCTAGTCCTTCACTCTCACGTTCGTCATCCACGAATCTTTCATCCTCGCTCAAATTAATGGGGTAATCGTCGCTTTCTCGGTCCGAATCTCTCTCGCTCCATTGTAAACAACGGGGAATTGTGAGGAATACTAGCTCCTGTGACGTCACGCTACTTCCGGTACAGGCAAGGCTTTTTTTTATCAGCGAGCAAAAGTTGCGAACTTTATCGTCGATTTTCTCTACTAAATCCTTTCAGCAAAAATATGGCAATATCGCGAAATGATCAAGTATGACACATAGAATGGATCTGCTATTCCCGTTTAAATAAAAAAAATTCATTTCAGCAGGCCTTTAAACACGACGAGGGTTTATTTATCCCGCGGTGCAGACATGCAGGTTCAAAAAGTCCCAAATTAATTCACATGTCCAAAGTTGTGATCTAAGAGTGTGTGTTAGTCCACCTTTAACCACTTCCTGGTGTGTGTTAGTCCACCTGTAACCACTTCCTGGTGTGTGTTAGTCCACCTGTAAGCACTTCCTGGTGTGTGTTAGTCCACCTGTAACCACTTCCTGGTGTGTGTTAGTCCACCTGTAACCACTTCCTGGTGTGTGTTAGTCCACCTGTAACCACTTCCTGGTGTGTGTTAGTCCACCTGTAAGCACTTCCTGGTGTGTGTTAGTCCACCTGTAACCACTTCCTGGTGTGTGTTAGTCCACCTGTAACCACTTCCTGGTGTGTGTTAGTCCACCTGGAAGCACTTTCTGGTGTGTGTTAGTCCACCTGTAACCACTTCCTGGTGTGTGTTAGTCCACCTGGAAGCACTTCCTGATGTGTGTTAGTCCACCTGTAAGCACTTCCTGGTGTGTGTGAGTCCACCTGTAACCACTTCCTGGTGTGTGTTAGTCCACCTGTAACCACTTCCTGGTGTGTGTTAGTCCACCTGGAAGCACTTCCTGATGTGTGTTAGTCCACCTGTAAGCACTTCCTGGTGTGTGTGAGTCCACCTGGAAGCACTTCCTGGTGTGTGTTAGTCCACCTGTAACCACTTCCTGGTGTGTGTTAGTCCACCTTGAAGCACTTCCTGGTGTGTGTGAGTCCACCTGTAAGCACTTCCTGGTGTGTGTTAGTCCACATGTAAGCACTTCCTGGTGTGTGTGAGTCCACCTGTAAGCACTTCGTGGTGTGTGTTAGTCCACCTGTAACCACTTCCTGGTGTGTGTTAGTCCACCTGTAACCACTTCCTGGTGTGTGTTAGTCCACCTGTAACCACTTCCTGGTGTGTGTTAGTCCACCTGTAAGCACTTCCTGGTGTGTGTTAGTCCACCTATAACCACTTCCTGGTGTGTGTTAGTCCACCTGGAAGCACTTTCTGGTGTGTGTTAGTCCACCTGTAACCACTTCCTGGTGTGTGTTAGTCCACCTGGAAGCACTTCCTGATGTGTGTTAGTCCACCTGGAAGCACTTCCTGGTGTGTGTGAGTCCACCTGTAACCACTTCCTGGTGTGTGTTAGTCCACCTGTAACCACTTCCTGGTGTGTGTTAGTCCACCTGGAAGCACTTCCTGATGTGTGTTAGTCCACCTGTAAGCACTTCCTGGTGTGTGTGAGTCCACCTGGAAGCACTTCCTGGTGTGTGTTAGTCCACCTGTAACCACTTCCTGGTGTGTGTTAGTCCACCTTGAAGCACTTCCTGGTGTGTGTGAGTCCACCTGTAAGCACTTCCTGGTGTGTGTTAGTCCACATGTAAGCACTTCCTGGTGTGTGTGAGTCCACCTGTAAGCACTTCGTGGTGTGTGTTAGTCCACCTGTAACCACTTCCTGGTGTGTGTTAGTCCACCTGTAAGTACTTCCTGGTGTGTGTGAGTCCACCTGTAAGCACTTCCTGGTGTGTGTGAGTCCACCTGTAAGCACTTCCTGGTGTGTGTTGAAGGATGGCAGGCTGCAGGTAGGAGACCAGCTGGTGTCCATCAACAAGGAGTCTCTCATTGGAGTGACATACGAGGAGGCCAGGAGCATCCTGACACGCACCAGACTCAGGTCTTCCCTGCCATCTTGTCAATAATCATAATAATAATAAGAACAACAATGAATGTGACCTCCTTCTTCTTCTGTTCATGCTCCACACCGCAGACCAGATCCCACAGTGGAAGTGGCCTTCATCCGGCGGCGGACTTCCTCCAGCTCCAGCACCGGGCCCCACAGTCCCATCTCCGTGCAGGGCTCTGGAGCCCAAGCGAGGCCCCCGGGCCTGGTAGCAGGACCGCCCCCACCAGTGGTGGTCACCAAGATCACGTCCTGCAGGAACCCTGCCAGTGAGACCCTGCCCACGCTCAACCTCAGCCAGGTCAGCACGCTTCTTCTGGAATATTCTATGTAGACCTGTTTCCACCTGCTGCACCACTAATAGTACTAGTACTAGGACTAGTACTACTACAATGTAGACCTGTTACCACCTGCTGCACCACTACTACTACTAGTACTAGGACTAGTACTACTACTAGGATGTAGAACTGTTACCACCTGCTGCACCACTACTACTACTAGTACTAGGACTAGTACTACTACTAGAATGTAGAACTGTTACCACCTGCTGCACCACTACTAGTACTAGTACTAGGACTAGTACTACTACTAGAATGTAGAACTGCTACCACCTGCTGCACCACTACTACTACTAGTACTAGGACTAGTACTACTACTACTACTACTACTACTAGAATGTAGACCTGTTACCATCTGCTGCACCACTAATACTACTACTACTACTACTACTAGAATGTAGACCTGTTACCACCTGCTGCACCACTACCAGTACTACTATTACTAGTACTACTACTACTAGTACTACTAGAGTGTAGACCTGTTACCATCTGCTGCACCACTAATACTACTACTACTACTACTACTAGAATGTAGACCTGTTACCACCTGCTGCACCACTACCAGTACTACTATTACTAGTACTACTACTACTAGTACTACTAGAGTGTAGACCTGTTACCACCTGCTGCACCACTACTACTACTACTAATAGTACTACTACTAGTAGTTGTAGCTGACAGTGGCGTGGTGGTGTGCGGCATCAGTTAAGTACTACTTCTACTACTACTACAAGTTTTTAGTGGCTGACAGTGGCGTGGTGGTGTGCAGCATCAGTTAAGTACTACTTCTACTACTACTATTAGTTTTTAGTGGCTGACAGTGGCGTGGTGGTGTGCGGCATCAGTTAAGTACTACTTCTACTACTACTACTAGTTTTTAGTGGCTGACAGTGGCGTGGTGGTGTGCAGCATCAGTTAAGTACTACTTCTACTACTACTACTACTAGTTTTTAGTGGCTGACAGTGGCGTGGTGGTGTGCAGCATCAGTTAAGTACTACTTCTACTACTACTACTACTAGTTTTTAGTGGCTGACAGTGGCGTGGTGGTGTGCAGCATCAGTTAAGTACTACTTCTACTACTACTACTACTAGTTTTTAGTGGCTGACAGTGGCGTGGTGGTGTGCAGCATCAGTTGAGTACTACTTCTACTACTACTATTACTTTTTAGTGGCTGACAGTGGCGTGGTGGTGTGCGGCATCAGTTAAGTACTACTTCTACTACTACTAGTTTTTAGTGGCTGACAGTGGCGTGGTGGTGTGCAGCATCAGTTAAGTACTACTTCTACTACTACTACTACTAGTTTTTAGTGGCTGACAGTGGCATGGTGGTGTGCAGCATCAGTTAAGTACTACTTCTACTACTACTATTAGTTTTTAGTGGCTGACAGTGGCGTGGTGGTGTGCGGCATCAGTTAAGTACTACTTCTACTACTACTAGTTTTTAGTGGCTGACAGTGGCGTGGTGGTGTGCAGCATCAGTTAAGTACTACTTCTACTACTACTAGTTTTTAGTGGCTGACAGTGGCGTGGTGGTGTGCGGCATCAGTTAAGTACTACTTCTACTACTACTAGTTTTTAGTGGCTGACAGTGGCGTGGTGGTGTGCAGCATCAGTTAAGTACTACTTCTACTACTACTACTACTAGTTTTTAGTGGCTGACAGTGGCGTGGTGGTGTGCAGCATCAGTTAAGTACTACTTCTACTACTACTACTACTAGTTTTTAGTGGCTGACAGTGGCGTGGTGGTGTGCAGCATCAGTTAAGTACTACTTCTACTACTACTACTACTAGTTTTTAGTGGCTGACAGTGGCGTGGTGGTGTGCAGCATCAGTTAAGTACTACTTCTACTACTACTACTAGTTTTTAGTGGCTGACAGTGGCGTGGTGGTGTGCGGCATCAGTTAAGTACTACTTCTACTACTACTAGTTTTTAGTGGCTGACAGTGGCGTGGTGGTGTGCAGCATCAGTTAAGTCAGACCTGGGCATTGTGCGGCCCGCGTGCCGCATCCGGCCCTTTGTACGTCCCTGTCCGGCCCGCGTGAGGCCAATTATAAATTACAAAATAAATTTAAAAAAGTATCTATTTCGAGTGTGCAATACAACGGTGCTGCTTTTGTTTTGAAAAGCGTTATTTGTATTACTTCCGTGTGGACGTATGCTCGTGCGCGCAGCGGCAATCTCAAATTACAAAATAAATTTAAAAAAACATCTTTGTCGTGCGTGCAATACAACTGTGCTGCTTTTATTTTGAAAAGTGTTATATGTGCGTATGTCCTGTGAGGGAAGGCGCACAGCGACAAGTGATGCATGCCCGGTTATCCCCGAGACGCTAAAAAGAGAAAAGTTGATGACGAATGGCGTGTTTTCAACAAGACAAGTAAAGGTAAAGCTGTGTGCTTATTTGTGGTACACACGTTGCTGTGTTTAAAGAATATAGTGTAACCACCTGCTGAAGTAGATGTTGTCTTCTTGAGTTGCGTAAATGAGGAGTGAGGAGACGTGCGTGTGGAAGGAACGAGATATGTTGAGCTGTGTTAGTATAGCTTGCTCAATAAAAGTTTAAAAAGAGCGTCAGACTTGATGTGCACTTCTTCTGGACGCTACAATTGGTGGCAGAAGTAAAACTTTGCGCATACTGCACTGTTTGTGTGCTACGTCATCGGGAGGTACGTGCCACGTGAGGAGCTCGCCGCAAAGAGAGAGAGAGAGAGAGAGAGAGAGAGAGAGAGAGCGCGTTTACAGGTGCAGCCACGCTGCTTGCCACGGGGGGAATTCCGCCCTCAATGAAGACTCCCAGGTTTGATGGCAAGGCGAACTGGGAGGCATTTCATCCCACTTCTGACATCAATTGTAGCGTCCAGAAGAAGTGCACACCAAGTCTGATGCACTTTTTAAACTTTTATTGAGCATGCTATACTAACACAGCTCAACTTATCTCGTTCTTTCCAAAAGGAAAACCAATCCTCACTCCTCATTTCTGCAACAGCAACGCTTCCTCCTTCTTCGCCAATCACCTTACAGGCGTACGTGCTACGTTCACAACGTTTTCTTATCTGGTTAAATAAAGGTTTTACAACAAAGAGGATGCAGGATAAAGTGACAGAAATGGAAATTTTTGTATTGTAATATACATCAGGAAGTGTTGTGTAAGAAAGTGTTAAAAATAAAACCATCAAAAGCCATCTGCTTTTGTATAAAGATAAGTTAGGTTAAATGAAAATATTATTATTATTATTATCTATCTTACGGTATATCAAAAAATAATTTGAGCAAAATTTAATTGAAATATTGTCAGTGTGGCCCTCCAGCAGTGCTCGGGTTGCTCATGCGGCCCCCGGTAAAAATTAATTGCCCACCCCTGAGTTAAGTACTACTTCTACTACTACTATTAGTTTTTAGTGGCTGACAGTGGCGTGGTGGTGTGCGGCATCAGTTAAGTACTACTTCTACTACTACTACTAGTTTTTAGTGGCTGACAGTGGCGTGGTGGTGTGCGGCATGATGTTAGAAGTGCAATGTTTGCAGGTCCGAGTGTCTGCGGCCAGAACAGAGCAGACGTCCACACCCGAGGCCGCGACAAACACTGGTATGGACCAATTCATTAGGTACACCATCTAAGTATGACAATCATTGTGCCTTCACAAAGGTCACTTTTGATTGACATTAATGTGCATTTTGTAAACATTCATTCCAATGAATTGTTTGCCTGATTGGTGATGTTCTCTTTTTTTCAAGATGGCGCCAGCAGCGAAGGTGCCGTCATCAGACTGGAGCGACTGGAGCAGGTGACAATGTTGCCATACCACTCTTTGCTTGACCAGTAAACCCACATGGCTGCCTTTGTGATTGATTGAAAGACCCGGGATGGAACAATAAACCCTCATAATGATACACCGACGGTTAGCATTACCGTTTAAACATAAAATGATCATAAACCGTGGCCGTTAACACGTTGACAAATGATCGACAGTGCTCATTTACTGGAGAGGCGTGCTAGCTCATTAGTGCTAACACAAATACAAGAGACACTAGCATCTTTTAAACTAAACTAGTGATGTGCAGATCCATACTGAAAGATCGATGCTGTCGATACCAGATCCTAATGCGCTAATATCGACTCTCTAATCAAAATATCGATACTTTAGTTGTTTGAGATACTGTAAATGAGGGCTATTCAACTACATCAGTTTGAAGGGCTCAGGGGCCGCACATGAAAATGTTGATGTTTGCTCAGAAAGTGCCTCCACGGGTTATGTTCCTTTTGAGACAATGTTTACATATTTACAAAGTACACTGCGCTGTCAATACATTTATTACTCTGCCCTCTCTACTCGCTTACAGCAGCTAAACAGATAGTTAACAGCATGAAGAAACCGAAGCTCCGGAAGTTTTATTGAGGATTGTTGTTCCTTCTTTTGAATTATTTTCCTTCCTCAATTGTATTTCTTTACACTTCATCCTTCATTTAAGTTTGTAAGACTGAAAATAGAAACAAAATAAACATGAAAAAAGTATAACGTCCATTGTGTATTTTACATAAATACAACAAGTTTAGTCTTAATGCATTCACACAATAAACTATGCACATAGAAATGATCCACATTGAACACAATGTACCTGTATGTGACTCTTCACAGTTAAACCTAAGGTGTAGCGTTGTCGCCCTCTACTGGTCAAATTTAGCGCTACATATATTAAACTATCTTTGATTACTCTCAGACAAAAAAAATAACACGACCACGAATACAAAAGACATCACAAAGTCAGCAATTTCAATACAAAACGAACTATGCACAATATCTACCTTTAAATGTTTGACCAAGTTACGTGACGACACGTACACGTGGGGATTTGTACCGTTGTTGCTGCGTGTCTACAACACCGTGTCCGTCGCTTAAAAGGTCCGACAGGAAACAATGACTCGAGCACTTTGTCTGGGCCGAACGTTTATACTTCTATTCATGCCAGTCCTTGTTAAAAAGTCCAATTTTTGCAATTTATTTAGATTTTTTTTTAAAGGTTGAATTAGTAGTCGTCTTCTACCCCCCTTACGGCTGCTTCATCGTGACACATATGCCTCACTGTTGCCCCCTGTGGTACCCTAATTCTAAAGGTTTCGAACTGATTTTTCTTCCGTTCCTAAAGTGCAAGCCAGAAAACGACTGGCAGTCAAAAAGAGTAAGTATTATAAAACAGCAAGCGCATGTATCCTTATATTTATTTTATTTTATTTTTTATTTTTTTTAATCATTTTTTAAATTGTATTTTATTTGGAGACACCACATCCCAAGTATGATATAACAGAATATCCATCCATCCATTCATCCATCCATCCATCTTCTTCCGCTTATCTGAGGTCGGGTCGCGGGGGCAGCAGCCTAAGCAGGGAAGCCCAGACTTCCCTCTCCCTTGCCACTTCTTACGGGAAAAAAATAAATAAAATAAAAAAATATATATATATATATACATGTGTGTGTGTGTGTGTGTGTGTGTGTGTGTGTGTGTGTGTGTGTGTGTGTGTGTGTGTGTGTGTGTGTGTGTGTGTGTGTGTGTGTGTGTGTGTGTGTGTGTGTGTGTGTGTGTGTGTGTGTGTGTGTGTGTGTGTGTATATAAGTGTGTGTGTGTATATATATCCACACAGGGTGTGTGTGACGCGTCTAGTGCAGTAGAAGTAGAGAGATGTCTGTAGATAGTGCATGTTGCTTTCTGCTTGCTACTCTCTGCTTACAGCTACCGCCGCCAGCTAGCCCCCTTCGGGGGGTGAAAAGAGGAGCCGAGTGTGTAAGTCTCCTCCTGCTGGTACAAAGCCTCTCCACCACCAAGACTCCTTCAGTGCCTCCTCGTGGCCACACACGGATAAGGGTCTTTGCAGACCCCGAACTAAACTGAAGGGGATCTCGGAGCAGCAGTGGGCCCCAGAGACGTGGCGTATAGGCCCACCTTTGTGTGGAACACGCCCTGACGCCCGTCAACCCTGCCCCAACTATGGGTAAATAGCCCCATTGCCTTGTGGGTCAGCTTATTTAGGCAAAGGCTAAGGGAGCACACCCTGACAGAAAAGCTATGTGCTGAAGGCACCCCACAGCCATGTGGGTAAAACCGGGAGGCAGTATGGCTACGGGAGTAAACCCCAAATGAAAAATCTGTGCTCCGGGGACACACACATGGGCAGGTTTCCAGCAGACCGGATCTCTGGCAGTCCCCTGCAACTGCACTCACCTGAAGGTCGTCTCAAGTTTTTCTCGTGCCACTGGAATATGGTGGGTGTGGCCAAGATTGTGGGGGAAGGAACTGCGCGCACCATCCCTCACACAAATACACTCTTTGCGCAGGCTTCAGCTTCTTCCGAAAAGTCCTCTGGCGACAGGATAAAGCGACGGGGGCAGGTCAAGGATGTGACTGGGAGCTCCTAGCTTGAATCCTGCACAGAGGCGGCATGGGTGTGATGGTCGTTGTGAAGATTGGGATCAGGAACATGATCTTCCTTCGGCAGCTGCCCATGTGACTGAGCAGCCCTATTTAGGGTCCGCACTGCTCACCCCAAATTGGGGAAGGGTCTGGAAAAGGTGACCCAAAAATTGTCTGTTCCTCACACCTGGGTGGCAAACCGCAGCCACCAAGGCATCCCCTACTGCGGTCGAAAACATAACAAAGGAAAGCATATGACTATACACCTGGCTACCTGGAACGTCCGCACCCTCCTCGACACGCAGGATGGGACGGAGAGACCTCATAGACGGACGGCGCTCATTGCACATGAGCTCAAGAGATACAATGTCGACATCGCAGCACTCAGCGAAACTCGGTTGTCGGGTGAAGACTCCCTGACAGAAGTCGGCGAAGGCTACACCTTCTTCTGGAAGGGTCTCCCGGAAGGCGAACGTAGGCTCCATGGAGTTGGCTTTGCTGTAAAAAGCAAATTACTCAATAACATCCCAGAGTCCCCCCAAGGCATCAGTGAGCGGCTCATGACCTGGCGTATCCCCCTGGTGAAAGGCCGGTTTGCTACGCTACTCAGTGCGTATGCCCCTACCCTGGATGCTGATAGTAACATCAAAGATGCCTTCTACGAGTCTCTTGCGGCTGCCCTATCCAGAGTCCCTAAGTCCGATAAGCTTGTCCTCATGGGTGACTTCAATGCCCGAGTTGGCACAGATGCCCAGCTCTGGACTAAAATAATCGGGCCTCATGGATCTGGGAAAATAAACAACAACGGCATTCGACTCCTCTCTCTGTGCTCTGAGCACCAACTTCTCATCACTAACACAATTTTTCAGTTAAAAAAGAAATACATAACATCTTGGATGCACCCACGGTCCAAACATTGGCACCTGCTGGACTATATAATTACACGACAACAAGATCGACAAGACGTCTGCGTAACCAGGGCCTTACGTGGGGCTGAATGCTGGACTGACCACCGGCTGATCAGATCCAAGCTGAGGATGAAAATCCGACCCCCGCACAAGAAACAGCAGCCAAGAAAGCGACTGAACTGCAGGGCCCTGGATTCTCCAGAGTGTACATCTCACTACCGCAGCAAGCTAGCTGCGGGGCTTTCCACCTTGGAGGATTACGGTACCACCTGTGACATGGACAGTGAGTGGGCAAAACTGAGGTCAACATTACATCAAGCTGCCTCTGAAACCATCGGCTTTACTCAGAAGCACCATCAAGACTGGTTCGACAACAGCTCGGTAGAAATACAGGAGCTGCTGGACGCCAAGCGCAAAGCCCATGCTGCCCTGCTCTCCAACCCTCACTCTCCATCACTCCTCCACCATTATAAAACAACCAGAGCTGAGACACAGAAACAACTGCGGTTCATGGAAAATGAGTGGTGGCTCAAAAAAGCCCAGGAGATCCAGGGATATGCAGATGCTAATAATACCTACGCATTCTACGCTGCTGCAAAATCCATCTATGGCCCACAAAAGCGAAGCATCGCTCCAGTAAGATCCGCAGACGGACACGTGTTATTCAAGGATAAACAACAAATTCTTGAGCGTTGGGCTGAGCACTTCGACTCACTGCTCAATAAAATAAACCCCTCTGATCCATCAGTGCTCAATGCACTCCCAGATCTCCCGCCTTCTCCCTTCCTTGATGATCCCCCCATGTTCAGTGAGGTCCTTACTGCAATCAGGAGCCTCAAAAACAACAAGAGCCCTGGCCCTGACGGAATTCCGGCTGAGATACTGAAGAAGGGAGGCTATCTACTGAAGCGGAAGCTGTTTCATTTCATACTAGCCATCTGGCACAGGGAGGCCCTGCCTCAAGAATGGAAAGACAGCAACATTGTCACCACCTACAAGAAGAAAGGAGATAAATCATCTTGTGGAAACAGTCGTGGTATCTCCCTTCTCTCAGTGGCCGGCAAGGTACTTGCGAAAATTATGCTTTCTCGCCTTTCATTTCTAGCAGAGGGCATCCTCCCAGAGACACAGTGTGGCTTCAGAAAGAACCGAAGTACACTAGACATGATCTTCGCTGCCCGTCAAATCCAGGAGAAATGCAGGGAACAAAACAAGGACCTCTACATTACCTTTATTGACCTCACCAAGGCCTTTGACACAGTTGACCGTGATTTGCTCTGGAGCATCCTCAGGAAGTTTGGTGTCCCCCCCAAGTTTCTCAGCATCCTAAAACAGTTTCACGATGGTATGCAGGCCTGTGTACTTGTAGGCAGTGAACAGTCCCCCTCTTTCCCAGTGAAAGTAGGGGTGAAGCAGGGGTGTGTACTGGCCCCAGCGATCTTCAATCTTTTCCTGGCAGCAGCCACACTCCTATTCCGCCAGTCCATCACAAAGGATAGTGGTGTCTCCATCGAGTTTCGCCTGGATGGGAGCCTATTCAACATCCGGCGCCTACAGGCAAAGACGAAGATGTCAGGCACCAACATCCAGGAGCTGCAATATGCAGACGACTGCGCACTCCTCGCCCACACTCCTGATGCCATGCAGCATGCACTAGACACCATGTCATCAGTCTACCGCTCACTAGGTCTGGTGATCAACATCCAGAAAACAGAGGTTCTCATCCAGGAGAGGTCCCCATCCCCTACACCCCCTGT
>NC_084751.1:7642356-7697356 GCF_033978785.1 Entelurus aequoreus
CTACTCTCACACACTTTCATTTCATTTTCATTTTTTATTCATCTCCTTCATTGATGTGCATTTTTGATCAATAGACACTTCAACTTTAGCAACTAAACACATGTTTACACACCTATGCTTGGTTGATTGATTGATTGATTGAATCTTTTATGAAGTAGATTGCACAGATTGATTGATTGATTGAGACTTTTATTAGTAGGTTGCACAGTGAAGTACATATTCCTACCTAGGTTCCATTCTAGAGGCTAACCTTTCCTGTGATAAAATGGCAACCAAGGTAATCAAAAAGGTTAACCAACGAACGAGATTTCTCTAGAGATAATCACATTGAATTATTTACATTATTTACAATCAGGGGGGTGGAGGGGGTGGGGGGTAGGATATGGACAGCAAGTAGTGGACATAGAGAGAGAGAGAGAGAGAGAGAGAGAGATCAGAAGGCATAGGAAAAAGTATCTGCATTTGATTGTTTACATTTGATTATTAGCAATCCGGGGAGGGTGTTAGTTTAGGGTTGTAGCTGCCTGGAGGTGAACTTTTATTGCGGTTTTGAAGGAGGATAGAGATGCCCTTTCTTTTATACCTGTTGGGAGCGCATTCCACATTGATGTGGCATAGAAAGAGAATGAGTTAAGACCTTTTGTTAGTTCGGAATCTGGGTTTAACGTGGTTAGTGGAGCTCCCCCTGGTGTTGTGGTTATGGCGGTCATTTACGTTAAGGAAGTAGTTTGACATGTACTTCGGTATCAGGGTATCAGTACAGTACATGTTCCGTACAATTGACCACTAAATGGTAACACCCCAATAAGTTTTTCAACTTGATTAAGTCGGGGTCCACGTTTAATCAATTCATGGTAGCTTGAGAAGGAACAGGATGTACAAACCCCGTTTCCATATGAGTTGGGAAATTGTGTTAGATGTAAATATAAACGGAATACAATGATTTGCAAATCATTTTCAACCCATATTCAGTTGAGTGCACTACAAAGACAACATATTTGATGTTCAAACTCATAAACTTTATTTTTTTTTGCAAATAATTAATTTACTTAGAATTTCATGGCTGCAACACGTGCCAAAGTAGTTGGGAAAGGGCATGTTCACCACTGTGTTACATGGCCTTTCCTTTTAACAACTCTCAGTAAAGGTTTGGGAACTGAGGAGACACATTTTTGAAGTGGAATTCTTTCCCATTCTTGCTTGATGTACAGCTTAAGTTGTTCAACAGTCCGGGGGTCTCCCTTCTGCTATTTTAGGCTTCACACATTTTCAATGGGAGACAGGTCTGGACTACAGGCAGGCCAGTCTAGTACCCGCACTCTTTTACTACGAAGCCACGTTGATGTAACACGTGGCTTGGCATTGTCTTGCTGAAATAAGCAGGGGCGTCCATGGTAACGTTGCTTGGATGGCAACATATGTTGCTCCGAAAGCTGTATGTACCTTTCAGCATTAATGGTGCCTTCACAGATGTGTAAGTTACCCATGTCTTGGCCACTAATACACCCCCATACCATCACACATGCTGCCTTTTACACTTTGCACCTAGAACAATCCAAATGGTTCTTTTCCTCTTTGGACGTCCACAGTTTCCAAAAACAATTTGAAATGTGGACTCGTCAGACCACAGAACACTTTTCCACTTTGCATCAGTCCATCTTAGATGAGCTCAGGCCCAGCGAAGCCGACTGAGTTTCTGGGTGTTGTTGATAAACGGTTTTCGCCTTGCATAGGAGAGTTTTAACTTGCACTTACAGATGTAGCGACCAACTGTAGTTACTGACAGTGGGTTTCTGAAGTGTTCCTGAGCCCATGTGGTGATACCCTTTACACACTGATGTGGCTTGTTGATGCAGTACAGCCTGAGGGATGGAAGGTCACGGGCTTAGCTGCTTACGTGCAGTGATTTCTCCACATTCTCTGAACCCTTTGATGATATTACGGAGCGTAGATGGTGAAATCCCTCAATTCCTTGCAATAGCTGCTTGAGAAAGGTTTTTCTTAAACTGTTCAACAATTTGCTCAGGCATTTGTTGACAAAGTGGTGACCCTCGCCCCATCCTTGTTTGTGAATGACTGAGCATTTCATGGAATCTACTTTTATACCCAATCATGGCACCCACCTGTTCCCAATTAGCCTGTTCACCTGTGGGATGTTCCAAATAAGTGTTTGATGAGCATTCCTCAACTTTATCAGTATTTATTGCCACCTTTCCCAACTTCTTTGTCACGTGTTGCTGCCATCAAATTCTAAAGTTAATGATTATTTGCAACAAAAAAAAATGTTTATCAGTTTGAACATCAAATATGTTGTCTTTGTAGCATATTCAACTGAATATGGCTTGAAAAATATTTGCAAATCATTGTATTCCGTTTATATTTACGTCTAACACAATTTCCCAACTCATATGGAAACGGGGTTTGTAGAAAATGTTATATTTCCCGCCCCCGTCAACATAATAAGTAGTCTTACTTCATGGATAGCCCACATTCACAAGCATACAAACCAAACAAATACATCCAAATATAATGAAAACAAACAAAAAAAACAAGTGCAAAACTTCATGAAGTATAAACCGAAAAAAAAAATTAATATACACCTCACAGGATGATACAAAACAAATACAATTCCAGAGAAAAAATAAGTAAAATACTAAATATAAAGCACATTGTAGACACTTAGGGCTGTCCATATGATCTTATTGTTCTGTCTTTATATATTGTTTTCAATTGGAATATATTGATTGTTTTCTCTCCCTTATTGGTGTCAGGAAGTACCAGCCTGGGCCAAGTTAACTTTCAGTTTCGATACCCGTCAAGACCGGACGGCCCGGGTTGGACAAAAGCATTAGAGACGGGCGACCATTTCTCAGATTGCTCTGACTTTTTTAGAGCAGACCTGGGAAAAATACGGAACTGTTAAGATTTTCATTTGATTTTCAGATGAAACATAAATTGAGCTGGTTTTAGAATGGCCTTCCCAAAGTCCTGACTTAAACGTGTGGACAATGCTGAAGAAACAAGTCCGTGTCAGAAAAGCAACACATTTAGCTGAACTGCACCACTTTTGTCAAGAGAAGTGGTCAACAATTCAAGCAGAAGCTTGTGGATGGCTACCAAAAGCGCCTTATTGCAGGTAAACTTGCCAAGGGACATGTAAGCAAATATTAAAGGTCTACTGAAAGCCACTACTAGCGACCACGCAGTCTGATAGTTTATATATCAATGATGAAATCTTAACATTGCAACACATGCCAATACGGCCGGGTTAACTTATAAAGTGACATTTTAAATCTCCCGGGAAATATCCGGCTGAAACGTCGCGGTATGATGACGTATGCGCGTGACGTAGTCAGTTAAACGGAAGTATTGGTACCCCGTAGAATCCTATACAAACAGCTCTGTTTTCATCTCAAAATTCCACAGTATTCTGGACATCTGTGTTGGTGAATCTTTTGCAATTTGTTTAATGAACAATGAAGGCTGCAAAGAAGACAGTTGTAGGTGGGATCGGTGTATTAGCGGCTGGCTGCAGCAACACAACCGGAGGACTTTGTTGGAGAGCAGACGCGCTAGCCGGTGACCTCACCTTGACTTCCTACGTCTCCGGGCCGCCAACCGCATCTGTGATCGGGTGAAGTCCTTCGTCGCACCGTCGATCGCTGGAACGCAGGTGAGCACGGGCGTTGATGAGCAGATGAGGGCTGGCTGGCATAGGTGGATAGCTAATGTTTTTAGCATAGCTCTGTTGAGGTCCGGTTGCTAAGTTAGCTTCAATGGCGTCGTTAGCAACAGCATTGTTAACCTTCGCCAGCCTGGAAAGCATTAACCGTGTATTTACATGTCCACGGTTTAATAGTATTGTTGATTTTATATCTATCCTTCCAGTCAGGGGTTTATTTCTTTTGTTTCTATATGCAGTTAAAGCACGATGCTATCACGTTAGCTCGTAGCTAAAGTGTTTCATCGATGTATTGTCGTGGAGATAAAAGTCACTGTGAATGTCCATTTCGCGTTCTCGACTCTCATTTTCAAGAGGATATAGTATCCCAGGTGGTTTAAAATACAAATCCGTGATCCACAATAGAAAAAGGAGAGAGTGTGGAATCCAATGAGCCAGCTTGTACCTAAGTTACGGTCAGAGCGAAAAAAGATGTGTCCTGCACTGCACTCTAACGTTCCTCATCCACAAATCTTTCATCCTCGCTCAAATTAATGGGGAAATCGCCGCTTTCTCGGTCCGAATCGCTCTTACTTCTGGCTGCCATCACTGTAAACAATAGGGAACTTTGCGGAAATGTTCAACTGACTACGTCACGCTACTTCCGGTAGGGCAAGGCTTTTTTTTGTCAGATACCAAAAGTTGCGAACTTTATCGTCGTTGTTCTATACTAAATCCTTTCAGCAAAAATATGGCAATATCGCAAAATGATCAAGTATGACACATAGAATGGATCTGCTATCCCCGTTTGAATTTAAAAAATTCATTTCAGTAGGCCTTTAACATTGCTGTATGTATACTTTTGACCCAGCACATTTGCTCACATTTTCAGTAGACTCATAATAAATTCATAAAAGAAGCAAACCTCATGAATGTTTTTTTGTGACCAACAAGTATGTGCTCCAATCACTACATCACAAAAAAATAAGAGTTGTAGAAATGATTGGAAACTCAAGACAGCCATGACATGATGATCTTTACACGTGTATGTACACTTTTGACCACCACTGTACACATATATATATATATATATATATATATATATATATATATATATATATATATATATATATATATATATATATATATATATATATATATATATATATATATATATATATATATATATATATATATATATATATATATACATATATATATATACATATCTGTATATATGTATACATGTGTATATATATATAGATAAATAGATATATATATATATAGATATATATATATCTGTATTGATACTCCGTATCAATACAAAACAAAAGGTCCTAGGGCGGACTCCTCCCTTTTAAAGGGGAGAAGAGGGGTCCTTATACCACACAACACAGGAAGTCAATCAACACATCGCCATAAAGTTCTCATGTGAAGGCACATACACCTACCTTAAACCTGTACACACACCTTTCCACTGTTACCATGGCAACCTGTTGTTACTTTCACCTGCCTCTTGGGAAATAGAATCACCAAATAACGTGTGTGTGTGTGTGTGTGTGTGTGTGTGTGTGTGTGTGTGTGTGTGTGTGTGTGTGTGTGTGTGTGTGTGTGTGTGTGTGTGTGTGTGTGTGTGTGTGTGTGTGTGTGTGTCAGGACTCTGAGGAAATGGAGCGCGTGAGGAAGGAGCAGACGGAGGCTGTGAGGGAGATGAAGAGGCTGCAGGTAAAGTGAGCTGTGAGGCTTGATGCGTGTGTGGCTAAGCTGCTGCTGCTGCGTGTGGCCTTCAGGAGCAGCTGCTGGAGTCTCAGAGGGTCCACGTGCAGATGCAGGAGGAGCTGGACCGAGTCAAACAGGTCAGCCACACATGATCCGCCAGCAGGGGGGAGGGGCTAAAATAGAGCACCAGGTGTACTTCTCTCCAACACGCTGGCCAAGGGCGGCGTGCGGAGGAGGCGCAGGCTGGACACAGCGCCAACGTGGGAGGAGGGTGAGGCCTCCATTGAAAACTACTTTTCTGGACGTAAGGGGGCTCCAAAGTGTTTGTTGTGGTGCTCCTTCCTACTTCTCTTCCTCCGCTCGCTCCTTCTGTTGCATAATGGCCGACAACACACTCTTGTGGTCGTACGGCCACAGTCAGATAAACAAGTAGTACGCCCTGAAAGTAGCAGTAGGCTGGAAAAACTATTGACTTTATAAACTTAATTGTGTTTCATTGTGTCCATTAAACATATACAATTGACCGACGGAAACCAAGATGGCCGACATTGTTTGTTTTTAAATGAGTTCTTGAAACTTTTATGTGCATCTTGGTGTATATATTTATTTATTTATTTATTTTATATATATATATATATATATATATATATATATATATATATATATATATATATATATATATATATATATATATAGTCACATACATATATATGTATATATATATACATATATATGTATGTGTGTATATATGTATACTATATATATACATATATATGTATGTATATATATATGTATGTATACATATATATATATATATATACATACATATATATGTATACATATATATATATATGTATATATATATATATGTATGTATATATACTGTATGTATATATACATACATGTATGTATATATACATACATACATGTATGTATTGTACAAATTACATAATGTTATGAAGGTGTCTGTTACTACATTATATATATACTTGCAGTGTGTATATTGTACATATTACATATTGTTATGAAGGTGTCTGTTACTACATTATATATATACTTGCAGTGTGTATATTGTACATATTACATATTGTTATGAAGGTGTCTGTTACTACATTATATATATACTTGCAGTGTGTATATTGTACATATTACATATTGTTATGAAGGTGTCTGTTACTACATTATATATATACTTGCAGTGTATATATTGTACATATTACATATTGTTATGAAGGTGTCTGTTACTACATTATTTATATACTTGCAGTGTGTATATTGTACAAATTACATATTGTTATGAAGGTGTCTGTTACTACATTATATATATACTTGCAGTGTGTATATTGTACATATTACATATTGTTATGAAGGTGTCTGTTACTACATTATATATATACTTGCAGTGTGTATATTGTACATATTACATATTGTTATGAAGGTGTCTGTTACTACATTATATATATACTTGCAGTGTGTATATTGTACATATTACATATTGTTATGAAGGTGTCTGTTACTACATTATATATATACTTGCAGTGTGTATATTTTACATATTACATATTGTTATGAAGGTGTCTGTTACTACATTATATATATACTTGCAGTGTGTATATTGTACATATTACATATTGTTATGAAGGTGTCTGTTACTACATTATATATATACTTACAGTGTGTATGTTGTACATATTACATATTGTTATGAAGGTGTCTGTTACTACATTATATATATACTTGCAGTGTGTATGTTGTACATATTACATATTGTTATGAAGGTGTCTGTTACTACATTATATTTATACTTGCAGTGTGTATATTGTACATATTACATATTGTTATGAAGGTGTCTGTTACTACATTATATATATATATACTTGCAGTGTGTATATTGTACATATTACATATTGTTATGAAGGTGTCTGTTACTACATTATATATATACTTGCAGTGTGTATATTGTACATATTACAGATTGTTGTGAAGGTGTCTGTTACTACATTATATATATGTACTTGCAGTGTGTATATTGTACATATTACATATTATTATGAAGGTGTCTGTTACTACATTATATATATATACTTGCAGTGTGTATATTGTACATATTACATATTGTTATGAAGATGTCTGTTACTACATTATATATATACTTGCAGTGTGTATATTGTACATATTATATATTGTTATGAAGGTGTCTGTTACTACATTATATATATACTTGCAGTGTGTATATTGTACATATTACATATTGTTATGAAGGTGTCTGTTACTACATTATATATATATACTTGCAGTGTGTATATTGTACATATTACATATTGTTATGAAGATGTCTGTTACTACATTATATATATACTTGCAGTGTGTATATTGTACATATTACATATTGTTATGAAGGTGTCTGTTACTACATTATATATATACTTGCAGTGTGTATATTGTACATATTACATATTGTTATGACGGTGTCTGTCACTACATTATATATATACTTGCAGTGTGTATATTGTACATATTATGAAGGTGTCTGTTACCACATTATATATATACTTGCAGTGTGTATATTGTACATATTATGAAGGTGTCTGTTACCACGTTGTGTATATATACTTGCAGTGTGTATATTGTACATATTACATATTGTTATGAAGGTGTCTGTTACTACATTATATATATACTTGCAGTGTGTATATTGTACATATTACATATTGTTATGACGGTGTCTGTCACTACATTATATATATACTTGCAGTGTGTATATTGTACATATTACCTATTGTTATGAAGGTGTCTGTTACTACATTATATATATACTTGCAATGTGTATATTGTACAAATTACATATTGTTATGAAGGTGTCTGTTACTACATTATACATATACTTGCAGTGTGTATATTGTACATATTACATATTGTTATGAAGGTGTCTGTTACTACATTATATATATACTTGCAGTGTGTATATTGTACATATTACCTATTGTTATGAAGGTGTCTGTTACTACATTATATATATACTTGCAATGTGTATATTGTACAAATTACATATTGTTATGAAGGTGTCTGTTACTACATTATATATATACTTGCAGTGTGTATATTGTACATATTACATATTGTTATGAAGGTGTCTGTTACTACATTATATATATACTTGCAGTGTGTATATTGTACATATTACATTTTGTTATGAAGGTGTCTGTTACTACATTATATATATATATACTTGCAGTGTGTATATTGTACATATTACATATTGTTATGAAGATGTATGTTACTACATTATATATATCCTGGCAGTGTGTATATTGTACATATTACATATTGTTATGAAGGTGTCTGTTACTACATTATATATATATATATACTTGCAGTGTGTATATTGTACATATTACATATTGTTATGAAGATGTCTGTTACTACATTATATATATACTTGCAGTGTGTATATTGTACATATTACATATTGTTATGAAGGTGTCTGTTACTACATTATATATATATATACTTGCAGTGTGTATATTGTACATATTACCTATTGTTATGAAGGTGTCTGTTACTACATTATATATATACTTGCAGTGTGTATATTGTACATATTACCTATTGTTATGAAGGTGTCTGTTACTACATTATATATATACTTGCAATGTGTATATTGTACAAATTACATATTGTTATGAAGGTGTCTGTTACTACATTATATATATACTTGCAGTGTGTATATTGTACATATTACATATTGTTATGAAGGTGTCTGTTACTACATTATATATATACTTGCAGTGTGTATATTGTACATATTACATATTGTTATGAAGATGTCTGTTACTACATTATATATATATACTTGTAGTGTGTATATTGTACATATTACATATTGTTATGAAGGTGTCTGTTACTACATTATATATATATATACTTGCAGTGTGTATATTGTACATATTACATATTGTTATGAAGGTGTCTGTTACTACATTATATATATACTTGCAGTGTGTATATTGTACATATTACATATTGTTATGAAGGTGTCTGTTACTACATTATATATATATATACTTGCAGTGTGTATATTGTACATATTACATATTGTTATGAAGATGTATGTTACTACATTATATATATCCTGGCAGTGTGTATATTGTACATATTACATATTGTTATGAAGGTGTCTGTTACTACATTATATATATATATATACTTGCAGTGTGTATATTGTACATATTACATATTGTTATGAAGATGTCTGTTACTACATTATATATATACTTGCAGTGTGTATATTGTACATATTACATATTGTTATGAAGGTGTCTGTTACTACATTATATATATATATACTTGCAGTGTGTATATTGTACATATTACCTATTGTTATGAAGGTGTCTGTTACTACATTATATATATACTTGCAGTGTGTATATTGTACATATTACCTATTGTTATGAAGGTGTCTGTTACTACATTATATATATACTTGCAATGTGTATATTGTACAAATTACATATTGTTATGAAGGTGTCTGTTACTACATTATATATATACTTGCAGTGTGTATATTGTACATATTACATATTGTTATGAAGGTGTCTGTTACTACATTATATATATACTTGCAGTGTGTATATTGTACATATTACATATTGTTATGAAGATGTCTGTTACTACATTATATATATATACTTGTAGTGTGTATATTGTACATATTACATATTGTTATGAAGGTGTCTGTTACTACATTATATATATATATACTTGCAGTGTGTATATTGTACATATTACATATTTTTATGAAGATGTCTGTTACTACATTATATATATATACTTGTAGTGTGTATATAAAACGTTGGAGAGTTTTGAAGTTGTTTTGCAGACTTTGAAGGCTACAACTGTGACTCCCATGAGTCGCATCTTTCAAGCGTGTTTTATCGTCTTTAAAATCGTAAAAAAATAAATAATAATAAAGTGTGTTCTTGTCTCTTGCAATGATTTTGAACGAATTCCAAAAACAGTGCAGTTCACCTTTAAATGTCTTTAGTTGTGTTTAATGAAAACTATATGCATTATGGCCGTCAGCGAAGAAAAAAAAACATAAACTAGCCGCATCGTTTTATAAGCCGCAGAGTTCAAAGCGTAGGAAAAAAGTAGCGGCTTATAGTGTGAAATGTACAATAATTGTTGTTCTTAAATTAATATTCTGCTTCTACTTGGCTGTTTTTCTTTTTAATACTAAATACTGGTGTCATGTGTGTATAGTCTATATGCTGACATAGTTATGTTGGAGTTGTAAAAAAAAAAAAAAAAGGCTGATACCGGTAAAAAAAAAAGATACCAAATATAGTTGAAAATGTCAAATACTGGGGTGGTGCCCTCACTAAAGTGTCACTCTTTTGTCTCGCTTGTCATGCATGGCGAGGTCCTTCTCTAATGTGTTGCTGAGGAGCAGACCTCTTTAGACCTTCAGTCCGCAGCTGGAGACGAGACCACTCATGCTGCCATCCATTAGTCACTCACTCACCCACATACACTTGGATTTCTTACCTTCTTGAGACCTACAAAAAAGGCCTCCCTCTTTAAGACCACCCTTTTCTAGATATATATAAAGATGTGTATTTACAACATTAATAATACATACATACTATGCAAATATTTTTTTTAAAAAGCTTGTTGTGAAAAATGACTTGGAATTTCACAAGAAAAAGGTCACAATTTCACAAGAAAAAGGTCACAATTTCACAAGTAAACCTTAGAATTTTGGCATTTTTATAGTAAAAGTCGTAATTTTACTCAACGCAAGTCAACATTTTAAAAGGAAAACTGAACATGTGTGCAATATTATGATAAATGTCGCAATTTTACAAGAAAAGCTTAAATTTGGGGCAATTTTATGAAAAGGGTCGTCATTTTACTCAACAAAAGTCACAATTTTATAAGAACATTTTAAATGTTGGCAACATTATAATAATACTCAGAATTTTACTTGGCAAAATGATGGCAAGAGCCAAAGTTTTACTCAAGAAATGTCACTATTTTACAAGAACCACCAAAAAAAAGGCAAAATTGTGAGAAATGTTAGAATTTTATATGACAACTGTCACCATTTTGCATTAAAAAGTATTATTTTTACTTAAAGTAATAATTTTACTAGAAAATATTGCAATATTACAGAAACGGTAAGAATATGAGAAATTGTTCCCAATTTTATGAGAAAAAAGTCGACACATTGTGAGAAAAAGGCTGCTTTTAGTTCATTTTTGTATTTTTGGTTTGTAATTGGTTTATATTCTTCATTATTTACTTCAAGTTATCACAGTATGTCTCTGTCTCTATATATATATATATATAGAGAGAGAGAGAGACATACTGTGATAACTTGAAGTAAATAATGAAGAATATATTTTTATTTTTTATTTTATTTTATTTTTTTGGCCAAAGGGGGCACATTTCAATTTCTTACACACACTTGTTATTTCATATGTTGGCCAGAGGGGGCACACTTTTAAAAGCGAACACACAGTCAATGTGAAAACTCCCTCCTTTTTGTGAGCACCCTCACGTTGATAGATGTCACCACAAATGAGACATTGTCTATTAGATGCAATGTTATTGATTCATGTCATCACTTGTTCACACCTCCTCATATGGAAGATGCTTTTCCTTCTTCATGTCTCAAGAAGAGGAGAAATACAAGAACACACACACACACACACTACCTTTCAACAATGGCCGCACATATCTGGCTGTGAGCGGTGAATCATAGGAGAGGAAGAAAGAAGCATATTCTCCTCAGGAGCACAAAGAGGAACCTTGCAGAGGTGGTGTGTTCACTGCAGCGTCGGTGAGGAAGGCACCGCATGGACCTCAAATGTTACTCAAATATCGGTGAGGAAGGCACCGCATGGACCTCAAATGTTACTCAAATATCGGTGAGGAAGGCACCGCATGGACCTCAAATGTTACTCAAATATCGGTGAGGAAGGCACCGCATGGACCTCAAATGTTACTCAAATGTGCCTAAAACGACTGCTAAAATGTAAAAAGTTGCGTATTTCAAAGAAATAAGGAATATAAGACAGAGTTATTTACTTCACACTGTGTAATGTATTGAGGTAGTGGTCTGAATAACAACATGCCATCAATTCCTACGCTTTGCACCCTGCGGCTCATAAGACGGTGCGGCTAATGTATGGATTTTTTTTTCCACTGACGGCCATCCAGTAGTGCTTTTTTATTTTAGCCGTCCATAGCGTTTCTACTCGTGTAGATTCTTCACTCGTGACTCCAAGCAACGTCTGTAAGTTTTAGAACATCAGGCGTGGGATTTTTCTGTCTGTAGTCGGAAATCCGTCTTTTTTTATCTCTGTAAAAATATAACGTACGTTACATCCTTCCTGGTTATTATTCGTCTGCATGTTAGTTTACTGTAAATATCAGCACTCAGTATCAATGTAATATTTACATTGTTTCCTACTTTTGGCTCTGATTTCAATCCTTTGCTTTTTGCCCTTTAGGACTTATTTCCTCAGTGTGTAAACAATAAAAGTCATATGATAAAAAATATCAACGTAACTGCTACTTTACTTGGTATCATTACTGTCAATATTTGTATCGATCCGCCTTCCTTTGTTTACGTTCAAAAGCTCTCGCTTAGCGGTTAGCATATCCTCTTACGGTGCGTCGTGTAGCGTATTTAACTATTTCTCGTCCTCCAGTGATAACGCTACTTTGATGAATGATACACCTTCCTTTGTTTACGTTCAAAAGCTCTCGCTCAGCGGTTAGCATATCTTACGGTGTGTCGTGTAGCATCTTTAGCTATTTCTCGTCCTCCAGTGATAAGGCTACTTTGATGAATGATACACCTTCCTTTTTTTACGTTCAAACGCTCTCGCTTAGCGGTTAGCATATCCTCTTACGGTGCGTCGTGTAGCGTCTTTAGCTATTTCTCGTCCTCCAGTGATAACACTACTTTGATGAATGATACACCTTCCTTTGTTTACGTTCAAACGCTCTCGCTTAGCGGTTAGCATATCCTCTTACGGTGTGTCGTGTAGAGTCTTTAGCTATTTCTCATCCTTCAGTCATAACGATACTTTGATGAATGATACACCTTCCTTTGTTTACGTTCAAAAGCTCTCGCTTAGCGGTTAGCATATCCTCTTACGGTGCGTCGTGTAGCGTATTTAGCTATTTCTCGTCCTCCAGTGATAACGATACTTTGATGAATGATACACTTTCCTTTGTTTACGTTCAAAAGCTCTCGCTTAGCGGTTAGCATATCTTACGGTGTGTCGTGTAGCGTATTTAGCTATTTCTCGTCCTCCAGTCATAACGATACTTTGATGAATGATACACCTTCCTTTGTTTACGTTCAAATGCTCTCGCTTAGCGGTTAGCATATCTTACGGTGTGTCGTGTAGCCTCTTTAGCTATTTCTCGTCCTCCAGTGATAATACTACTTTGATGAATGATACACCTTCCTTTGTTTACGTTCAAAATTTCTCGCTTAGCGGTTAGCATATCCTCTTACGGTGCGTCGTGTAGCGTCTTTAGCTATTTCTCGTCCTCCAGTGATAACACTACTTTGATTAATGATACACCTTCCTTTGTTTACGTTCAAAAGCTCTCGCTTAGCGGTTAGCATATCCTCTTACGGTGCGTCGTGCAGCGTCTTTAGCTATTTCTCGTCCTCCAGTGATAATGCTACGTGTAAGAAGCTGTTTATTCGCTGCCATAGAGGCGACGATTACTGACTTTGCCGCACTGTAGAGGGACATTAGCCGCTAGCGAGGACACAGCTAGAATGTATTCATTATGAGAGTATAGTACATTTTTCTCCTGCTCCTTATTTTCCCCAGTCCATAAAATGATAATTACCGATTGGAGCGATACCAAACGCTGATATCGTGACAGCGTTTTCAGCCGTACTTTGTCTTTCAGGAAGCGAAAGTGGGGGCGGAGGAGCTGCGTGATCTCAGGGCCGGCATGCAGCTGGCAGAGGAGGCCCAGAAGCAGGTGCGAGGCATGGAGATGGACTACGAGGAGGTGGTCCACCTGCTGGAGGCTGAGATCGCTGACCTGAAGAACCAAAGAGCCCGGCAGGTGAGGACGCAGCGTCACTGCCCGGAGGAGGAGGACACACTTAGCCTGGACTTTGTCTGTCCGGCGTCAGGAAGACGGCGAGCAGCTGAAGAAGAACGTGGCCGTGCTGGAATGTCAGCTGCGGAAGAGCGACGCCGCCCGGAAGGCTTTTGAGACGTCCACAGAAAAACTGCTGACTTTTGTGGAGGTAAGAAGACCATGTCCAGCTGTACCTAATGAAGTGGCCGGTGGTATGCCCATACAGCTTCCAATGCGATACCAATGTTGATCCCATGCAACATCGGCAGGTATTGTCAACACTTTCCTGATTTAGTAGTGTGGAACGTTAGAAAAGGTTTGATCAAGTGAAAAAGAGTCAAAACAGAGAATATTTATTATTAACTGTCTGGAATGGAACTTATGCTGTCTTTAAGTTGAAGTGGAGTGACACCTTGTGGTCACAACAATTGATGAAGTTAAGGTCATGAATGATGCAGACACTTTTGTTACCGGATACTTTCTAATACTGCCGTGGAGACTTTGTACGTGTAAGTAATATACAAGTATGATTATGTGATACTTGTTTATGTTGACACTTGTATGGTTGTTACCTCTGTGCTTAGCTGTTGTGTAGCTGCTAGCTCCTAGTAGCCTATAGCCTAGCATGTTTACATTTTGTAAATGACTTTAGTAAGATACAAGAATTTGTGTGGCATTTAGATGTTAACTGTCTGTCCAGCTTTGCACAAGTAAACAAATACTGTACAAGAAATACAATCATGTGTGCTTACGGACTGTATCCCTTGCAGACTGTATTGATATATTAATAACTGTATCCCTTGCAGACTGTATTGATATATTAATAACTGTATCCCTGCAGACTGTATTGATATATTAATAACTGTATCCCTGCAGACTGTATTGATATATATTGATATATTAATAACTGTATCCCTTGCAGACTGTATTGATATATATTGATATATTAATAACTGTATCCCTGCAGACTGTATTGATATATATTGATATATTAATAACTGTATCCCTGCAGACTGTATTGATATATTAATAACTGTATCCCTTGCAGACTGTATTGATATATATTGATATATTAATAACTGTATCCCTGCAGACTGTATTGATATATATTGATATATTAATAACTGTATCCCTTGCAGACTTTATTGATATATATTGATATAAAATGTAGGAACCAGAATATGAAACAACCCTTTTGTGTGAATGAGTGTAAATGGGGGAGGGAGTTTTGTTGGCTTGGTGCACTAATTGTAAGTGTATCTTGTGTTTTTTATGTGGATTTAATTTTTAAAAAATATTTATTTATATATTTTTTTTCTTGTGCGGCCCAGTACCAACCGGGCCGCGGACCGGTGGTTGGGGACCACTGCTCTGCAGGACTGCTTGTATCGCACATATCACACACAAATAAACACTCTGCAGGACTGCCTGTATCGCACATGATATCACACACAAGTAAACACTCTACAGGACTGCTTGTATCACACATGATATCACACACAAGTAAACAGTCTGCAGGACTGCTTGTATCGCACATGATATCACACACAAGTAAACACTCTGCTGGGCTGCCTGTATCGCACATGATATCACACACAAGTAAACACTCTGCAAGACTGCTTGTATCGCACATGATATCACACACAAGTAAACACTCTGCAGGACTGCCTGTATCGCACATGATATCACACACAAGTAAACACTTTGCTGGATTGCTTGTATCGCACATATCACACACAAATAAACACTCTGCAGGACTGCCTGTATCGCACATGATATCACACACAAGTAAACACTCTACAGGACTGCCTGTCTCGCACATGATATCACACACAAGTAAACACTCTGCAGGACTGCTTGTATCGTACATGATATCACACACGAGTAAACAGTCTGCAGGACTGCTTGTATCGCACATGATATCACACACAAGTAAACACTCCACAGGACTGCCTGTATCGCACATGATATCACACACAAGTAAACACTGCAGGACTGCTTGTATCGCACATGATATCACACACAAGTAAACACTCCACAGGACTGCCTGTATCGCACATGATATAACACACAAGTAAACACTCTGCAGGACTGCTTGTATCGCACATGATATCACACACAAGTAAACACTCTGCAGGACTGCTTGTATCGCACATGATATCACACACGAGTAAACAGTCTGCAGGACTGCCTGTATCGCACATGATATCACACACAAGTAAACACTCTGCAGGACTGCCTGTATCGCACATGATATCACACACAAGTAAACACTCTGCTGGATTGCTTGCATCGCACATATCACACACAAATAAACACTCTGCAGGACTGCCTGTATCGCACATGATACCACACACAAGTAAACAGTCTGCAGGACTGCTTGTATTGCACATGATATCACAGACAAGTAAACACTCTACAGGACTGCCTGTATCGCACATGATATCACACACAAGTAAACGCTCTGCAGGACTGCTTGTATCGCACATGATATCACACACAAGTGAACACTCTGCAGGACTGCCTGTATCACACATGATATCACACACAAGTAAACACTCTGCTGGATTGCTTGTATCGCACATATCACACACAAATAAACACTCTGCAGGACTGCCTGTATCGCACATAATATCACACACAAGTAAACACTCTACAGGACTGCCTGTATCGCACATGATATCACACACAAGTAAACACTCTACAGGGCTGCCTGTATCGCACATGATATCACACACAAGTAAACACGCTGCAGGACTGCCTGTATCGCACATGATATCACACACAAGTAAACACTCTGCTGGATTGCTTGTATCGCACATATCACACAAATAAACATTCTGCAGGACTGCCTGTATCGCACATGATATCACACATTTTACATGCAAGCTGATGTCATCACATACTTGTTGATATCGGACTGATATCAGATGGACCCCCAGTGACGAGTCAAAGAAGTTCTTGAAAGATAGAACTGACAAGTCATCTTCTTTGCTCCTCAGAATGTGGAAGAGTTCCTGCGTGAAGGACTTGGACCCACCAAGACTTCCAGGTACCATCAAGTCCACCTTCCCATGAGCGTGACCATCCATGACTCGTATTCTGTATCGGCCGTGACAAGCATCTTTTTTTGCCTGTGACTTCACGCCCGGTTTTGCCTTTGTATTTGGCACTTGCCGATCACTCCAGCAGCACCGAGAGCGCACTCAGACAAACAACCTCTCGTTAATGTTGACATTTTCCCCGGCAATAAAGAACTTGACTAAAAGAAACGCTCCAACGTGAGCAAAGTAGGGCTCCACTTTTACAAAAATGCGCTAGCTTGATGCTAATATACATTTGCTAATTAGCATTAGCGATTTTACATGGCGAGGTCAACACCTCCAAAATGTGTTATGAAAACTGCAACGCGTCACAATCAAAAAGTTGGTGTGTCATAAGTACAATACTTACAGTATCAACACTTTTTAGGGCGCAACAGAACAACAAAGTCTTGGACTTGCAAATGAGACCCAGACGTGTGAAATAAAACTGCAGTTTCTTCTTATCAATAACAAATAATATTTATCAACACACAAAACTTTTGTACATTGGTACTGTTGAGTACCGGTATCAGCTCCTCGGTACCGTATCGGTTCAAATGGCACTCATGGTGGGTTCAGGACTTTAGAGGTCACAAAGGTGTTGTCTTGTTAGAGGAAGACAACTTAGTTTATCTCAGCAGCTTTGATGGCAAAAGTCAGACTCAAGAAGATCTACTTCCTGTCTGGTGGAACTCAAGACCGTCTTGGCCTTGTTCCGTCTTCTCCAACCTTCAACACGGCCTCCTGCCCTTCCAAGACCACCTCTCGCTTCCCACCATCTGGTCTTGAAGTTGTGTTGCTTGTGGAGAAAAACCTGAAGAAGATCCCAACTTCACACAACTCCTAATGTGTGTGAAGGTTCAGTTTGGAGCACAGCAAGAACCAGCTGAGGAACCAGCTGAGGGACCAGCTGAGGGACCAGCTGAGGAACCAGCTGAGGGACCAGCTGAGGAACCAGCTGAGGAACCAGCTGAGGGACCAGCTGAGGGACCAGCTGAGGGACCAGCTGAGGAACCAGCTGAGGGACCAGCTGAGGAACCAGCTGAGGGACCAGCTGAGGGACCAGCTGAGGAACCAGCTGAGGGACCAGCTGAGGAACCAGCTGAGGAACCAGCTGAGGGACCAGCTGAGGGACCAGCTGAGGGACCAGCTGAGGGACCAGCTGAGGGACCAGCTGAGGGACCAGCTGAGGAACCAGCTGAGGGACCAGCTGAGGGACCAGCTGAGGAACCAGCTGAGGGACCAGCTGAGGAACCAGCTGAGGAACCAGCTGAGGAACCAGCTGAGGGACCAGCTGAGGGACCAGCTGAGGGACCAGCTGAGGAACCAGCTGAGGGACCAGCTGAGGAACCAGCTGAGGAACCAGCTGAGGAACCAGCTGAGGGACCAGCTGAGGAACCAGCTGAGGAACCAGCTGAGGGACCAGCTGAGGGACCAGCTGAGGGACCAGCTGAGGAACCATGACACCGTGTAGGATGACGTGCTGGGAAGGAGGAAGACCTCCAAGCTGACATGATGATGTAACGAGAGTCCAGCCCATTAGTCCACCTTCCAGTCTACCTCACAGTCAGCGTTGACCCACTTCAGCCCAGGTGGGCCCAGGAAGTCACTGCTAATGATCACCTGTGGTGAGGAAGAACCACAACACAACCTGCAGGGAGTCTTCATGTCCTGTTTAACACAAACTGTCACACACTAGTTCATACTAACTAACCAATGTGACACACTAGTTAATACTAACTAACCAATGTGACATACTAGTTCATACTAACTAACCAATGTGACACACTAGTTCATACTAACTAACCAATGTGACACACTAGTTAATACTAACTAACCAATGTGACACACTAGTTCATACTAACTAACCAATGTGGCACACTAGTTAATACTAACTAACCAATGTGACATACTAGTTAATAGAAGTAGTCCTTGATCCATCCTGTGCCTGCTGCTGTCCTCCTCCTCTCCTTGTGTAAGAAAGCAGGTCACTCTGTTAAGTCACTTGTTGTTTTATTTTGGCGGGTCACTGTGACTCATCTTTCATAACACCACACCCCCCCCCATGTCACTTTACACTCACCTGTGTGTGTGTGTGTGTGTGTGTGTGTGTGTGTGTGTGTGTGTGTGTGTGTGTGTGTGTGTGTGTGTGTGTGTGTGTGTGTGTGTGTGTGTGTGTGTGTGTGTGTGTGTGTGTGTGTGTGTGTGTGTGTGTGTGTGCGTGCGTGCGTGCGTGCGTGCGTGCGTGCGTGCGTGCGTGCGTGCGTGCGTGCGTGCGTGCGTGCGTGCGTGCGTGCGTGCGTGCGTGCGTGCGTGCGTGCGTGTGTGTGTGTGTGTTAGAACCAGCTGTGACCTTTTCTCTCGTTTGAAAAACCTTTGATTGTGATGATGATGATGATAACTGTGGTGGTGATGATGACGATTGTGATGTCTGTGATTGTGATGTTGATAGTGATGATTATGATGCTGATGATGGCGACGACGCTGATGATGATGATGTTGATTGATGATGGTGATGGTGGTGGTTGTGATGATAATTGTGTTGATGATGATGATGATGGTGGTGGTGGTTGTGATGATAATTGTGTTGATGATGACCATAATGACGACAATTGTGAAGATGATGATGGTGGTGGTTGTGATGATAATTGTGTTGTTGATGATGATGATGGTGGTGATGGTTGTGATGACAATTGTGATGATGATGATGATTGTGGTGGTTGTGATGATAATTGTGTTGATGATGATCATAATGACGACAATTGTGATGATGATGATGATTGTGGTGGTTGTGATGATAATTGTGTTGATGATGATCATAATGACGACAATTATGATGATGATGATGGTGGTGGTTGTGATGATAATTGTGTTGTTGATGATGATGATGGTGGTGGTGGTTGTGATGATAATTGTGTTGTTGATGATGATGATGATGGTGGTGGTTGTGATGATAATTGTGTTGTTGATGATGATGATGATGGTGGTGGTTGTGATGATAATTGTGTTGATGATGATCATAATGACGACAATTGTGATGATGATGATGATGGTGGTGGTTGTGATGATAATTGTGTTGATGATCATCATAATGACGACAATTGTGATGATGATGATGATGGTGGTGGTTGTGATGATAATTGTGTTGATGATGACCATAATGACGACAATTGTGATGATGATGATGATTGTGGTGGTTGTGATGATAATTGTGTTGTTGATGATGATGATGGTGGTGGTGGTTGTGATGATAATTGTGTTGTTGATGATGATGATGATGGTGGTGGTTGTGATGATAATTGTGTTGTTGATGATGATGATGATGGTGGTGGTTGTGATGATAATTGTGTTGATGATGATCATAATGATGATGATTGTGATGTTGTTTGTGGTGATGATGATCATGATGAGGTTGATGATAATGGTGATGATGATGATGATGACTGTGATCATGAGGATGGTGATGATGATGACTGTGATCATGAGGATGGTGATGATGACTGTGATGGTGGCGAATATGATGATTTCAGTGATGATGATGGTGATGATGATGATGACTGTGGTGATGATGATGATGGTGACAATGGTGATGGTGGTGGTGATGATGATGATGACAATGATGATGGTGATGAAGGTGACCATGCACAAAGTGCACCAGCAGTGAAGTAGTCACGTTGTGTAAATGCTCAATAAAAAGAGAATACAACAAATCCTTTTCAACTTATATTCAACTGAATAAACTGCAAAGACAAATCATTCTATTCTCTTTTTATTGAGCATTTACACAACATGACTACTGCACTGCTGGTGTACTTTGTACAAGGTGGAGTTAGGAGCACATGACATCATTTTAAGGAGTAGCACAGGGGTCGGCTCGCTAAAGGGGGCGGAGCTAGAGAAAAGACCAGTCGCTCCCGACGACAAACGGGAGGAAATATGTGGTGGCCTGATGTCGTCTCCATGGTGACGTGTGTAGAAGTTGTGTTGAGGTGTGTGTGTGTGTGTGTGTGTGTGTCCGCAGCTGCGGCGGCGAGGTGAAGGCGGGGCCTCACAAGAAGAAGGCGTGGTCAGCGTCCTCGCTGCTGCAGGAGGCCAAGGATCTGAGCAGGAGTGTGCGGACCACCATGGACGTGGACAGTAAGTGGACCACCATGGACGTGGACAGTAAGTGGAGTGTCACCTCCTGCATGCGCCCCCTAGTGGTGGAGCTGACACCTGCCTGTCCTCCCTCTTTCAGCCTTCTAAGGACCGCCCCCTCACAGACTGTGGACGTCCCATAGACGCTAACCTGCATGCGTGTGTCCATCTGTGCTAACACCAAGTGTCTTCTTCCCAGTCTTTGTCTGGCCTGGGAAAACCTTGTCCACAACACTACATGTGGACTTTACCTATCTGAAACTATTGATGACCAACAGTCATGTAGCTAGTTAGCCTTCTTAGTTATTGATCACCAAGAGTCATGTAGCTAGTTAGCTTTCTTAGTTATTGATCACCAAGAGTCATGTAGCTAGTTAGCCTTCTTAGTTATTGATGACCAAGAGTCACGTAGCTAGTTAGCCTTCTTAGTTATTGATGACCAAGAGTCATGTAGCTAGTTAGCCTTCTTAGTTATTGATGACCCATAGTCATGTAGCTAGTTAGCCTTCTTAGTTATTGATGACCAAGAGTCATGTAGCTAGTTAGCCTTCTTAGTTATTGATCACCAAGAGTCATGTAGCTAGTTAGCCTTCTTAGTTATTGATGACCAAGAGTCATGTAGCTAGTTAGCCTTCTTAGTTATTGATGACTAAGAGTCATGTAGCTAGTTAGCCTTCTTAGTTATTGATGACTAAGAGTCATGTAGCTAGTTAGCCTTCTTAGTTATTGATGACCAAGAGTCATGTAGCTAGTTAGCCTTCTTAGTTATTGATGACCAAGAGTCATGTAGCTAGTTAGCCTTCTTAGTTAACTTCTACAGCTGTTAGCATTAGCATGCAGAACGGTGCCAAAACACTGATGGACTGACTTAACGTCTCCGACCCGCTAGCATCAATGCGACGTCAACAGTTAGCTTAGCATTTGTTAGCATCTGGCTGTTGGCGGATCTGTGCTTACTCTCGTGTTTGAGTGACAGGAAGATTTATGTTTGTGACATAGATTACATTACATTACTTTACAATAAAATACATTACAGTCATTTACGTTACATTTCATTACATTACTTTTCATTAGATTACATTACTTTACATGATATAACATTAGATTACTTTACATTACATGATATTACTTTACATTACATTACATTAGATGATATTACTTTTCATTACATTAGATTACATTACTTTACATGATATAACATTAGATTACTTTACATTACATGATATTACTTTACATTACATTACATTAGATGATATTACTTTTCATTACATTAGATTACATTACTTTACATGACATTACATTAGATTACTTTACATGACATTACATTAGATTAATTACTTTTCATTACATTACTTTAGATTACATGACATTACATTACATTAGATTACATTCCATTCATGATGCCAACATACAAACATTGTTAGCGCGTCTAAATCGTCACTACATCCAACACACTGCAGTACAGTATTACTACAGTATTACTACAGTATTACTACAATGATACAAGAGCAATATTACCACAGCATCACTAGAGTAATACATTGGTATTACAACATTAATATTACAAGGATACTACAGCATTACTACAATTATACAACAGTAATTCTACAGTATTTATATTTTACTACAGTAATACTACATTGTTAGTATAATAACACCAACATTTACAAATAACTCTGCAAAACAGTAATATTTTAATATTATACAGCGTTACTAGAGTAATACAGTGGTATTACTACAACAATACTACAGTAATATTACAATAAAAGTACAGTATTAATACAATACTACATTATTGCTACAGTATTTTAGTAGTATTACTACAACAATACTACAGTAATATTACAATAAAAGCACAGCATTACTACATTTTTGCTACAATATTACAATAGTATTACTACAACAATACTACAGTAATATTACAATAAAAGCACAGCATTACTACACTACTACATTATTTCTACAATATTTTAATAGTATTACTACAACAATACTACAGTAATATTACAATAAAAGCACAGCATTACTACATTATTGCTACAATATTACAATAGTATTACTACAACAATACTACAGTAATATACAATAAAAGCACAGCATTACTACATTATTGCTACAATATTACAATAGTATTACTACAACAATACTACAGTAATATTACAATAAAAGCACAGCATTACTACATTATTGCTACAATATTACAATAGTATTACTACAACAATACTACAGTAATATTACAATAAAAGCACAGCATTACTACATTATTGCTACAATATTTTAATAGTATTACTACAACAATACTACAGTAATATTACAATAAAAGCACAGCATTACTACATTATTGCTACAATATTACAATAGTATTACTACAACAATACTACAGTAATATACAATAAAATCACAGCATTACTACACTACTACATTATTTCTACAATATTTTAATAGTATTACTACAACAATACTACAGTAATATTACAATAAAAGAACAGCATTACTACACTACTACATTATTTCTACAATATTTTAATAGTATTACTACAACAATACTACAGTAATATTACAATAAAAGCACAGCATTACTACATTATTGCTACAATATTACAATAGTATTACTACAACAATACTACAGTAATATTAAAATAAAAGCACAGCATTACTACACTACTACATTATTTCTACAATATTTTAGTAGTATTACTACAACAATACTACAGTAATATTACAATAAAAGAACAGCATTACTACACTACTACATTATTTCTACAATATTGTAATAGCATTACTACAACAATACTACAGTAATATTACTATAAAAGCACAGCATTACTACATTATTGCTACAATATTACAATAGTATTACTACAACAATACTACAGTAATATTACAATAAAAGCACAGCATTACTACACTACTACTTTATTTCTACAATATTTTAATAGTATTACTACAACAATACTACAGTAATATTACAATAAAAGCACAGCATTACTACACTACTACATTATTGCTACAATATTTTAATAGTATTACTACAACAATACTACAGTGATATTACAATAAAAGCACAGCATTACTACACTACTACATTATTTCTACAATATTTTAATAGTATTACTACAACAATACTACAGTAATATTACAATAAAAGCACAGCATTACTACATTATTGCTACAATATTACAATAGTATTACTACAACAATACTACAGTAATATTACAATAAAAGCACAGCATTACTACACTACTACATTATTTCTACAATATTTTAATAGTATTACTACAACAATACTACAGTAATATTACAATAAAAGCACAGCATTACTACACTACTACATTATTGCTGCAATATTTTAATAGTATTACTACAACAATACTACAGTAATATTACAATAAAAGCACAGCATTACTACATTATTGCTACAATATTACAATAGTATTACTACAACAATACTACAGTAATATTACAATAAAAGCACAGCATTACTACACTACTACATTATTGCTACAATATTTTAATAGTATTACTACAACAATACTACAGTAATATTACAATAAAAGCACAGCATTACTACATTATTGCTACAATATTACAATAGTATTACTACAACAATACTACAGTAATATTACAATAAAAGCACAGCATTACTACACTACTACATTATTTCTACAATATTTTAATAGTATTACTACAACAATACTACAGTAATATTACAATAAAAGCACAGCATTACTACATTATTGCTACAATATTACAATAGTATTACTACAACAATACTACAGTAATATTACAATAAAAGCACAGCATTACTACATTGTTGCTACAATATTACAATAGTATTACTACAACAATACTACAATAATATTACAATAAAAGCACAGCATTACTACATTATTGCTACAATATTACAATAGTATTAATACAACAATACTACAGTAATATTACAATAAAAGCACAGCATTACTACATTATTGCTACAATATTACAATAGTATTACCACAACAATACTACAGTAATATTACAATAAAAGCACAGCATTACTACATTATTGCTACAATATTACAATAGTATTACTACAACAATACTACAGTAATATTACAATAAAAGCACAGCATTACTACATTATTTCTACAATATTTTAATAGTATTACTACAACAATACTACAGTGATATTACAATAAAAGCACAGCATTACTACATTATTGCTACAATATTACAATAGTATTACTACAACAATACTACAGTAATATTACAATAAAAGCACAGCATTACTACATTATTGCTACAATATTACAATAGTATTACTACAACAATACTACAGTAATATTACAATAAAAGCACAGCATTACTACACTACTACATTATTTCTACAATATTTTAATAGTATTACTACAACAATACTACAGTAATATTACAGTAAAAGCACAGCATTACTACATTATTGCTACAATATTTTAATAGTATTACTACAACAATACTACAGTAATATTGCAATAAAAGCACAGCATTACTACATTATTGCTACAATATTTTAATAGTATTACTACAACAATACTACAGTAATATTACAATAAAAGCACAGCATTACTACATTATTGCTACAATATTTTAATAGTATTACTACAACAATACTACAGTAATATTGCAATAAAAGCACAGCATTACTACATTATTGCTACAATATTTTAATAGTATTACTACAACAATACTACAGTAATATTGCAATAAAAGCACAGCATTACTACATTATTGCTACAATATTACAATAGTATTACCACAACAATACTACAGAAATATTACATAAAAGTACAGTATGACTACAATAGTTTTACAGCGGTTAGTTGGTATTACAACTGACTGTAAATATAATCACATTACTACTGTACATCATATTAATACTTAATATTACATCAATATTTCAAGTACAATAACACAACAGTAGTAGTATTTGTTTGTAGCGCAGTGGAAGTAAAACTTGTCAAATATTCTTCTTCCCTTTTTTTATTTTGTTTTGTTTGTTTTGTTTCATGTTTTTTTTTTCTTTTGTCTTCTTTTGTTTTGTTTTGTTGGCGCGTCAAAGCGAGGTTAAAGAACCATCGTCTTCATCATCACCTTCATCGCCAGCTCATTGTCTTTGCCACGCTGAGGATGAGGAAGAGAAAGACGAGGACGAAGAAGATGGGGATGAGGAAGGTGATGAGGAAGATGATGGTGAGAAGGATGAGGAAGATGATGGTGAGAAGGATGAAGAAGATGATGGTGAGAAGCCAAGTAGGTCACGTTCATGCAACACCAACATATTCATCTTTTCATCACAGCTGCTGTTGCCTAGATACCAACATCCACCTTCATATTGATTGCTATTGTTGCGTTTGACCAGATGTTCCTCCAAGTGGGATGTAAAGCGCTGGTCAGTCCCAAGTTCCTTAATGACATATAAATTGACTCAAAGGTACCACCAAGCACAGAATAGGTATTTTGTAATTTATTGTCAAATATTTGAGAATAGAGACCAGCCTCGAACAACACATACGAATGCGTAGCCCAAGTTGATCTGGCATTCCAAAGGAAAAAGCAACTCTTTTCACACAAAGAAAGCCCCCATCACCCCCCCACCCCCACCCCCCTCCTCCTCTCAACACTGATAAGAAGAGAGACTTGGGGGTTGTGTTCACATTCCTGATGGTTTACGACCCTGTCTAAACAGGCAATCTGAAGACAAAGAGAAACTAGTATACAGAGTATACATGGAAAAATATGAGCTGATTCAAACATGATTATGAATAAAGAAATAGCTCTTAAACATATGCATTATCCACACTATTCATTAGGATCAATATTTACATCAATTGTCTTCATGATTACTTTAACCAGGTAACACTCTTCATGTTGGGGATGCTTTTGGACCGAATAAGGCCCAGGGGGGCGGTAGATAACAGCCAGGTAGAGAAGTAGCGGTGTGACAGACCTCATAGTAAGCACCTCGAATGATTTATATTTATTACTTAGGTCAATGCTAAGGTTAATGTTTTCATTGTATATAAGGGACAAGCGGTAGAAAATGGATGAATGGATTAGTGCGAACCCTTCACCCCTTTTAAGAGGAATGGCAACATGTGCACTTGTAGAGTTAGGAGGAGATGCTTCGTTAAGCGGGAAAAATTCATCTGGTTTTAGCCAGCTTTTGCTGAGACCAATGACGTTAAGATTGTTGTCTCTAATGACTCTGGTCAGTTCTGGCTTAACTGACTCCTCACCCGGACCAACAGACACTGTAATTGCCTGTGACCGGGCTTGCTCTAGTGTAGTCAGTCAAGTGTTACTCAACCAGTGGTCTATGTTCCTAGGTAGAGTGGAGGCGCCTTCCTGGTTAGGGTGAAGGCCGTCCTTCCTCAGCAAGCCCGGTTTGCCCTAGAAAGAGGGCCAATTATCAATAAACGTCAGTCCCTGTTCTCTACAAAAACTAGCCAGCCACTTGTTGAGCAAGACTGATCTGCTATATCTCCCATCTTTGCCTCTTGCAGGCAGGGGGCCAGAGACAAGTACTCCTTGCTGGGATATCTTTCTAGCGAAATTACAAGTCCTAGCTATGTTCTGCTTTGTAATCTCTGACTGTCTCATCCCAGTGTCATTGGAGCCGACGTATACAACTATGTTCGCGTAGCTAGTGGTGCAATTAGCCTGTCATACGTGTTTACTAGGCCTGTTGCGAGTTAGCTCCCTAAGTCTAGCTTCAATGTCAGGTGCTCTGGCCCCGGGAAAACACTTAATTATGGCTGGTTTGCTAAGCAGCACGGTGGCAGATTCTGATTCTGATTCTGATTATGCGTCTCAACCGGTTCACCTTGGCTTGTAGGCCGCTTAGGGCTGCTACAAGCTAGGCTAGTCAGCTCGCTACAGCTAATGCTAGCAAATGTGTCTGTGGCGTCTAAAGTTGTGAAATTACTCTGCTCTAGTTGGCGGACACGGTCCTCTAGTACGGCCAACCTATCCATGAGAATGGTGCACAAAGAGCAGGGAGTCTTTGCTGTCTTCAGAGATGTAGCATCAGCGTGAGGGAGCAGACGCCTTCAGAGCGTAGTTGCTTTCGACCGCGACAAGCTTAGCTTTGTTAGCTTAGCAGCTAGCTAGGTTGTTTCTCGCACCGAGTCAAGTTCTTCCTGTCTTTGGAGATGTAGCATCAGCGTGAGGGAGCAGACGCCTTCGGAGCGTAGTTGCTTTCGACCGCGACAAGCTTAGCTTTGTTAGCTTAGCAGCTAGCTAGGTTGTTTCTCGCACCGAGTCAAGTTCTTGCTGTCTTTGGAGATGTAGCATCAGCGTGAGGGAGCAGACGCCTTCAGAGCGTAGTTGCTTTCGACCGCGACAAGCTTAGCTTTGTTAGCTGAGCAGCTAGTTAGGTTGTTTCTCGCACCGAGTCAAGTTCTTGCTGTCTTTGGAGATGTAGCATCAGCTTGAGGGAGCAGACGCCTTAGGAGCGTAGTTGCTTTGAGCCGCGACTAGCTTAGCTTTGCTAGCTTAGCAGCTTGCTAGCTGAGAGAGGGCGGTGAGACAGAGAGTGGGTGCTTTGCAAGACTACTAAATATGTTTGAGAAGGAATAAAGAAAGCTGTAAAACAATTAGCACACAGATAGAAAGATAGTACTTTTCTGGGCAGCAGCGAGTATCAGCAGACTTTTCCGGACATCTTTCAACTAGTTCTTCGTCACGGTTGGTTGTTCCGTGTTATGGGAGTTCCAGTCACCAATCACAAGGGCTTGTTTCTTCTTGCACTTATGCAGTAGGTCAGGCCATAAAAAAGGGACTGGCAGTGATAGAGATCTCTGGCAGGCAGATGGTAGGAGTCTCTATGTTGGTGACTGAGCACTTGGTGTGGATTGCCCTGACATCCATCTGTGGCTGATCCGTACTTTGGGTCTGCCAGTTTCAAACTGTGGTAGTGCGAGCCGGTTGCTTGTCAGACCAAGGTGGGTCTCATGCATGCAGACAAAGTGGCTTGCTAGGACATCGGCTTTGGTTTTAGTTTCACCTTCCACTTTGAGGAAGGTTACTACTAAGGTGAATTTTACCATGTACCATTTTCTTATATGATTGTGAGCTAGCATGTGTTTGTATTTGGTCACATAATCCTTTAGAGGATTATTCTACTAAGGAAATATGCCCTTAGATAGTTTCCAAAGTGCACATGTCCATCACAAACTCTCCAGAGAGTGGTGGCTCTCGCCCCCAGGAAATTGGAATGCAGGTTAGGATTTTAGGAGTGATAACAAAAACATTAGCAACATCTGGTAGGACGCCCCCACAGGTAGGAGTAGAGGATAGGGCTCGGAGGTCACCCGACTCAAACTGACCAAAGGAATAATGTCAGGGAAAGATTGACTGGCCGGCTCCAAGGCTAGATTTACAAAAAGTGGGGGTCTTCGGAAAAGGGGTATTTAGTCACTGTGGTCCGAGAGGACATCAGAAGAGTGATCAGGCTCATACCTCTATCTCCTGAATCTGCAGTTCCAGTCTGAAGCTCGCTGAAACTAATAAAGCTTTTTGTTCGACGATTCCTCGTTGGCGTCTTCTTGGCTGATCACGCGTCACACAGTCTCTCTGTCCTGGGAGACTGACACAACCATCAAGTACAACACTACCAACACCCACACCCGAGGTCGCTTGCGGGAGAGACCTGACAGTCGTCGATTGTCGGTTGGTGCGGAATTGGCTATGTCACAGAGTCATGAAGATCATACTTTGTGTTCTTGGTGGTCTCAGAGTCATGAAGATCATACTTTGTGTTCTTGGTGGTCTCAGAGTCATGAAGATCCTACTTTGTGTTCTTGGTGGTCTCAGAGTCATGAAGATCATACTTTGTGTTCTTGGTGGTCTCAGAGTCATGAAGATCCTACTTTGTGTTCTTGGTGGTCTCAGAGTCATGAGGATCATACTTTGTGTTCTTGGTGGTCACAGAGTCATGAAGATCATACTTTGTGTTCTTGGTGGTCTCAGAGTCATGAAGATCATACTTTGTGTTCTTGGTGGTCTCAGAGTCATGAAGATCATACTTTGTGTTCTTGGTGGTCTCAGAGTCATGAAGATCATACTTTGTGTTCTTGGTGGTCTCAGAGTCATGAAGATCATACTTTGTGTTCTTGGTGGTCTCAGAGTCATGAAGATCATACTTTGTGTTCTTGGTGGTCTCAGAGTCATGAAGATCATACTTTGTGTTCTTAGTGGTCTCAGAGTCATGAAGATCCTACTTTGTGTTCTTGGTGGTCTCAGAGTCATGAGGATCCTAGAGTGAATGTTGTCTCCTACAAGTCTGTCAGGAGGATCTGCTGGGAAAGTGTTGTGAAGTTGTGTCCTTTTCTTTGGTGTGTATTTGTTGTGTACTTTTTGTGTCTTTGTTGTGTACCTGTTGTGTCTTTGTTGTGTACTTCTTGTGTACTTGTGTCTTTGTTGGGTACCTGTTGTGTCTATGTTCTGTACTTGTTGTGTCTATGTTGTGTACTTGGTGTGTATTTGTTGTCTTTGTTGTGTACTTGTTGTGTACTTGTTGTGTTTTTGTTTTGTACCTGTTGTGTACTTGTGTACCTGTTGTGTCTTTGTTGTGTACTTTTTGTGTCTTTGTTGTGTACCTCTTGTGTCTTTGTTGTGTATTTGTTGTGTACCTGTTGTGTACTTGTGTACCTGTTGTGTCTTTGTTGTGTACTTTTTGTGTCTTTGTTGTGTACCTGTTGTGTCTTTGTAGTGTACTTGTGTACCTGTTGTGTCTTTGTTGTGTACCTCTTGTGTCTTTGTTGTGTATTTGTTGTGTACCTGTTGTGTACTTGTGTACCTGTTGTGTCTTTGTTGTGTACTTTTTGTGTCTTTGTTGTGTACCTGTTGTGTCTTTGTAGTGTACTTGTGTACCTGTTGTGTCTTTGTTGTGTACTTGTTGTGTCTTTGTTGTGTACTTTTTGTGTCTTTGTTGTGTACCTGTTGTGCACTTGGTGTGTCTTTGTTGTGTACTCGTTGTGTCTTCGTTGTGTACTTGTTGTGTCTATGTTGTGTACTTGTTATGTCCTTGTTGTGTACTTTTGTTGTGTCTTTGTTTTGTTCTTGTTGTGTCCTTATTGTGTCCTCATTGCATCTTCGTAGTGTCCTTGTATCCTCGTTGTGTCCCTGTGGTGTACTTGCTGTGTCTTTGTTGTGTACCTGTTGTGTCTTTGTTGTGTCTGTTATGTACTTGGTGTTTTTGTTGTTTACTTGTGTCCTTGTTGTGTCCTCATTGCATCCTCGTGGTGTCCTTGTGTCCTCGATGTGTACTTGTTGTGTCCTTGTGGTGTCTTTATAGTGTACTTGTTGTGTCTTTGTTGTGTACTTGTTGTGTCTGTTATGTACTTGTTGTGTCTTTGGTGTGTACTTTTTGTCTTTGTTGTGTCCTTTTTGTGTTCTGTTGTGTGTCCTTGTTATGTACTTGTTGTGTACTTGTGTCCTCATTGCATCTTTGTAGTGTCTTTGTTGTGTCCTTGTTGTGTTTTTGTTGTTTACTTGTTGTGTACTTGTGATGTTTTTATTGTTTACTTGTTGTGTACTTCTGATGTTTTTGTTGTTTCCTTGTTGTGTACTTCTGATGATGTTGTTGTTTCCTTGTTGTGTACTTGTGATGTTTTTATTGTTTACTTGTTGTGTACTTCTGATGTTGTTGTTGTTTCCTTGTTGTGTACTTGTGATGTTTTTATTGTTTACTTGTTGTGTACTTCTGATGTTTTTGTTGTTTCCTTGTTGTGTACTTCTGATGTTTTTGTTGTTTCCTTGTTGTGTACTTCTGATGTTGTTGTTGTTTACTTGTGTACTTGTTGTGTCCTCATTGCATCCTCGTGGTGTCCTTGTTGTGTTTTTATTGTGTCCTCGTAGTGTCCCAGTTGTGTCCATGACTGAAGTGGGTGTGGTGTGTCGTGCAGGTCTTCCATACGGCTGGGAGGAGGCCTACACGGCAGACGGGGTCCAGTACTTCATCAAGTAAGACCATTTGGACTTATGGACTGGTCGTCATGGCGACCCTGGCGGCCATCTTGCTCCCGAGTCTGTCCCGTCCTTCAGCCTCCCGCGTCTCCATGGTAACATGGCTCGCTTATGTTGCTACAAAGGAGTCTCAAGTGGCTCCACTTCCTGTTTTCACAGTCATGTGACCCAGACCACCTCGTGGTGCTCACCGGGGACCAGCGGCGCCGTGACCTCCACGACCCCGCCATCGCCTTCGCCATCGCCATCGCCCCCGGACGGCTCAAACGGTGAGCCGGAGTGTCGGCGTGGAGTCTCCGTGGAGACGGAGATGTAGACGGTGATGGTGCTGTTGCTATGGTGACACAGGTGTTAGCTGAGAGCCAATCAGAAGCCAGAAGAAAGGCGGCAGTGGAAAAGACACAATAAGAAAGTGTGTACTTGTAATAATACACAATAAGAAAGTGTGTACTTGTAATAATACACAATAAGAAAGTGTGTACTTGTAATAATACACAATAAGAAAGTGTGTACTTGTAATAATACACAATAAGAAAGTGTGTACTTGTAATAATACACAATTAGAAAGTGTGTACTTGTAATAATACACAATTAGAAAGTGTGTACTTGTAATAATACACAATAAGAAAGTGTGTACTTGTAATAATACACAATTAGAAAGTGTGTACTTGTAATAATACACAATAAGAAAGTGTGTACTTGTAATAATACACAATAAGAAAGTGTGTACTTGTAATAATACACAATAAGAAAGTGTGTACTTGTAATAATACACAATTAGAAAGTGTGTACTTGTAATAATACACAATAAGAAAGTGTGTACTTGTAATAATACACAATAAGAAAGTGTGTACTTGTAATAATACACAATAAGAAAGTGTGTACTTGTAATAATACACAATAAGAAAGTGTGTACTTGTAATAATACACAATAAAAAAGTGTACTTGTAATAATACACAATAAGAAAGTGTGTACTTGTAATAATACACAATAAGAAAGTGTGTACTTGTAATAATACACAATAAGAAAGTGTGTACTTGTAATAATACACAATAAAAAAGTGTGTACTTGTAATAATACACAATAAGAAAGTGTGTACTTGTAATAATACACAATTAGAACTTGTAATAATACAATAAGAAAGTGTGTACTTGTAATAATACACAATAAGAAAGTGTGTACTTGTAATAATACACAATAAAAAAGTGTACTTGTAATAATACACAATAAGAAAGTGTGTACTTGTAATAATACACAATAAGAAAGTGTGTACTTGTAATAATACACAATAAAAAAAGTGTACTTGTAATAATACACAATAAGAAAGTGTGTACTTGTAATAATACACAATAAGGAAGTGTGTACTTGTAATAATACACAACAAGAAAGTGTGTACTTGTAATAATACACAATAAGAAAGTGTGTACTTGTAATAATACACAATAAGAAAGTGTGTACTTATAATAATACACAACAAAAAAGTGTACTTGTAATAATACACAATAAGAAAGTGTGTACTTGTAATAATACACAATAAGAAAGTGTGTACTTGTAATAATACACAATAAGAAAGTGTGTACTTGTAATAATACACAATAAGAAAGTGTGTACTTGTAATAATACACAATAAGAAAGTGTGTACTTGTAATAATACACAATTAGAAAGTGTGTACTTGTAATAATACACAATAAGAAAGTGTGTACTTGTAATAATACACAATAAGAAAGTGTGTACTTGTAATAATACACAATTAGAAAGTGTACTTGTAATAATACACAATAAGAAAGTGTGTACTTGTAATAATACACAATAAGAAAGTGTGTACTTGTAATAATGCACAATTAGAAAGTGTGTACTTGTAATAATACACAATAAAAAAGTGTGTACTTGTAATAATACACAATAAGAAAGTGTGTACTTGTAATAATACACAATTAGAACTTGTAATAATACAATAAGAAAGTGTGTACTTGTAATAATACACAATAAGAAAGTGTACTTGTAATAATACACAATAAGAAAGTGTGTACTTGTAATAATACACAATAAGAAAGTGTGTACTTGTAATAATACACAATAAAAAAGTGTACTTGTAATAATACACAATAAGAAAGTGTGTACTTGTAATAATACACAATAAGAAAGTGTGTACTTGTAATAATACACAATAAGAAAGTGTACTTGTAATAATACACAATAAGAAAGTGTGTACTTGTAATAATACACAATAAGAAAGTGTGTACTTGTAATAATACACAATTAGAACTTGCAATAATACAATAAGAAAGTGTGTACTTGTAATAATACACAATAAGAAAGTGTGTACTTGTAATAATACACAATAAAAAAGTGTACTTGTAATAATACACAATAAGAAAGTGTGTACTTGTAATAATACACAATAAGAAAGTGTGTACTTGTAATAATACACAATAAGGAAGTGTGTACTTGTAATAATACACAACAAGAAAGTGTGTACTTGTAATAATACACAATAAGAAAGTGTGTACTTGTAATAATACACAATAAGAAAGTGTGTACTTATAATAATACACAACAAAAAAGTGTACTTGTAATAATACACAATAAGAAAGTGTGTACTTGTAATAATACACAATAAGAAAGTGTGTACTTGTAATAATACACAATAAGAAAGTGTGTACTTGTAATAATACACAATAAGAAAGTGTGTACTTGTAATAATACACAATAAGAAAGTGTGTAATAATACATGAGGTGTTCAAATCGAGGAAATGATTGTTGGTCCTCGTATTGTCGCACACTAACACACAACTTTGTGTTTTTTTGTTGTGTTGTGACACAATCAATAAATCAATGTGTTCTTCTTGTCACTACTGAGTAACTAAACTACATGACATAGTACATGAGTGTGTGAGAAGTAGAGTAGGTGTTGAGTGAACACATGAATGACATGAGTGTGTGAGAAGTAGAGTAGGTGTTGGGTGGACACATGAATGACATGAGTGTGTGAGAAGTAGAGTAGGTGTTGGGTGAACACATGAATGACATGAGTGTGTGAGAAGTAGAGTAGGTGTTGGGTGGACACATGAATGACATGAGTGTGTGAGAAGTAGAGTAGGTGTTGGGTGAACACATGAATGACATGAGTGTGTGAGAAGTAGAGTAGGTGTTGGGTGGACACATGAATGACATGAGTGTGTGAGAAGTAGAGTAGGTGTTGGGTGGACACATGAATGACATGAGTGTGTGAGAAGTAGAGTAGGTGTTGGGTGGACACATGAATGACATGAGTGTGTGAGAAGTAGAGTAGGTGTTGGGTGGACACATGAATGACATGAGTGTGTGAGAAGTAGAGTAGGTGTTGGGTGGACACATGAATGACATGAGTGTGTGAGAAGTAGAGTAGGTGTTGGGTGGACACATGAATGACATGAGTGTGTGAGAAGTAGAGTAGGTGTTGGGTGAACACATGAATGACATGAGTGTGTGAGAAGTAGAGTAGGTGTTGGGTGAACACATGAATAACATGAGTGTGTGAGAAGTAGAGTAGGTGTTGGGTGAACACATGAATGACATGAGCGTGTGAGAAGTAGAGTAGGTGTTGGGTGAACACATGAATGACATGAGCGTGTGAGAAGTAGAGTAGGTGTTGGGTGAACACATGAATGACATGAGCGTGTGAGAAGTAGAGTAGGTGTTGGGTGAACACATGAATGACATGAGCGTGTGAGAAGTAGAGTAGGTGTTGGGTGAACACATGAATGACATGAGCGTGTGAGAAGTAGAGTAGGTGTTGGGTGAACACATGAATGACATGAGCGTGTGAGAAGTAGAGTAGGTGTTGGGTGAACACATGAATGACATGAGCGTGTGAGAAGTAGAGTAGGTGTTGGGTGAACACATGAATGACATGAGCGTGTGAGAAGTAGAGTAGGTGTTGGGTGAACACATGAATGACATGAGCGTGTGAGAAGTAGAGTAGGTGTTGGGTGAACACATGAATGACATGAGCGTGTGAGAAGTAGAGTAGGTGTTGGGTGAACACATGAATGACATGAGCGTGTGAGAAGTAGAGTAGGTGTTGGGTGAACACATGAATGACATGAGCGTGTGAGAAGTAGAGTAGGTGTTGGGTGAACACATGAATGACATGAGCGTGTGAGAAGTAGAGTAGGTGTTGGGTGAACACATGAATGACATGAGCGTGTGAGAAGTAGAGTAGGTGTTGGGTGAACACATGAATGACATGAGCGTGTGAGAAGTAGAGTAGGTGTTGGGTGAACACATGAATGACATGAGCGTGTGAGAAGTAGAGTAGGTGTTGGGTGAACACATGAATGACATGAGCGTGTGAGAAGTAGAGTAGGTGTTGGGTGAACACATGAATGACATGAGCGTGTGAGAAGTAGAGTAGGTGTTGGGTGAACACATGAATGACATGAGCGTGTGAGAAGTAGAGTAGGTGTTGGGTGAACACATGAATGACATGAGCGTGTGAGAAGTAGAGTAGGTGTTGGGTGAACACATGAATGACATGAGCGTGTGAGAAGTAGAGTAGGTGTTGGGTGAACACATGAATGACATGAGCGTGTGAGAAGTAGAGTAGGTGTTGGGTGAACACATGAATGACATGAGCGTGTGAGAAGTAGAGTAGGTGTTGGGTGAACACATGAATGACATGAGCGTGTGAGAAGTAGAGTAGGTGTTGGGTGAACACATGAATGACATGAGCGTGTGAGAAGTAGAGTAGGTGTTGGGTGAACACATGAATGACATGAGCGTGTGAGAAGTAGAGTAGGTGTTGGGTGAACACATGAATGACACGAGCGTGTGAGAAGTAGAGTAGGTGTTGGGTGAACACATGAATGACACGAGCGTGTGAGAAGTAGAGTAGGTGTTGGGTGAACACATGAATGACACGAGCGTGTGAGAAGTAGAGTAGGTGTTGGGTGAACACATGAATGACACGAGCGTGTGAGAAGTAGAGTAGGTGTTGGGTGAACACATGAATGACACGAGCGTGTGAGAAGTAGAGTAGGTGTTGGGTGAACACATGAATGACACGAGCGTGTGAGAAGTAGAGTAGGTGTTGGGTGAACACATGAATGACACGAGCGTGTGAGAAGTAGAGTAGGTGTTGGGTGAACACATGAATGACACGAGCGTGTGAGAAGTAGAGTAGGTGTTGGGTGAACACATGAATGACACGAGCGTGTGAGAAGTAGAGTAGGTGTTGGGTGAACACATGAATGACACGAGCGTGTGAGAAGTAGAGTAGGTGTTGGGTGAACACATGAATGACACGAGCGTGTGAGAAGTAGAGTAGGTGTTGGGTGAACACATGAATGACACGAGCGTGTGAGAAGTAGAGTAGGTGTTGGGTGAACACATGAATGACACGAGCGTGTGAGAAGTAGAGTAGGTGTTGGGTGAACACATGAATGACACGAGTGTGTGAGAAGTAGAGTAGGTGTTGGGTGAACACATGAATGACACGAGTGTGAGAGAAGTAGAGTAGGTGTTGGGTGAACACATGAATGACACGAGTGTGTGAGAAGTAGAGTAGGTGTTGGGTGAACACATGAATGACACGAGTGTGTGAGAAGTAGAGTAGGTGTTGGGTGAACACATGAATGACATGAGTGTGTGAGAAGTAGAGTAGGTGTTGGGTGAACACATGAATGACACGAGTGTGTGAGAAGTAGAGTAGGTGTTGGGTGAACACATGAATGACACGAGTGTGAGAGAAGTAGAGTAGGTGTTGGGTGAACACATGAATGACACGAGTGTGAGAGAAGTAGAGTAGGTGTTGGGTGAACACATGAATGACACGAGTGTGTGAGAAGTAGAGTAGGTGTTGGGTGAACACATGAATGACACGAGTGTGTGAGAAGTAGAGTAGGTGTTGGGTGAACACATGAATGACATGAGTGTGAGAGAAGTAGAGTAGGTGTTGGGTGGACACATGAATGACACGAGTGTGTGAGAAGTAGAGTAGGTGTTGAGTGAACACATGAATGACACGAGCGTGTGAGAAGTAGAGTAGGTGTTGGGTGAACACATGAATGACACGAGCGTGTGAGAAGTAGAGTAGGTGTTGGGTGAACACATGAATGACACGAGCGTGTGAGAAGTAGAGTAGGTGTTGGGTGAACACATGAATGACACGAGCGTGTGAGAAGTAGAGTAGGTGTTGGGTGAACACATGAATGACACGAGCGTGTGAGAAGTAGAGTAGGTGTTGGGTGAACACATGAATGACACGAGCGTGTGAGAAGTAGAGTAGGTGTTGGGTGAACACATGAATGACACGAGCGTGTGAGAAGTAGAGTAGGTGTTGGGTGAACACATGAATGACACGAGTGTGAGAGAAGTAGAGTAGGTGTTGGGTGAACACATGAATGACACGAGTGTGTGAGAAGTAGAGTAGGTGTTGGGTGAACACATGAATGACACGAGTGTGTGAGAAGTAGAGTAGGTGTTGGGTGAACACATGAATGACATGAGTGTGTGAGAAGTAGAGTAGGTGTTGGGTGAACACATGAATGACACGAGTGTGTGAGAAGTAGAGTAGGTGTTGGGTGAACACATGAATGACACGAGTGTGAGAGAAGTAGAGTAGGTGTTGGGTGAACACATGAATGACACGAGTGTGAGAGAAGTAGAGTAGGTGTTGGGTGAACACATGAATGACACGAGTGTGTGAGAAGTAGAGTAGGTGTTGGGTGAACACATGAATGACACGAGTGTGTGAGAAGTAGAGTAGGTGTTGGGTGAACACATGAATGACATGAGTGTGAGAGAAGTAGAGTAGGTGTTGGGTGGACACATGAATGACACGAGTGTGTGAGAAGTAGAGTAGGTGTTGAGTGAACACATGAATGACACGAGTGTGTGAGAAGTAGAGTAGGTGTTGGGTGAACACATGAATGACATGAGTGTGTGAGAAGTAGAGTAGGTGTTGGGTGAACACATGAATGACATGAGTGTGTGAGAAGTAGAGTAGGTGTTGGGTGAACACATGAATGACATGAGTGTGAGAGAAGTAGAGTAGGTGTTGGGTGAACACATGAATGACATGAGTGTGTGAGAAGTAGAGTAGGTGTTGGGTGAACACATGAATGACATGAGTGTGTAAGAAGGGGCGGGATGATTGTGTTTTCTTTGCTCAGTCATGTGCTTGTGTGACATCAGCTGGTTGCCATGGTGACAGAGTAGCATTTCCTGGTTCTGCCGCAGCGTCGCCTAGCAACCGTTGCTAGGGACGTCCAAATGCAGCCTGATGAATGAAAATGATCTTTTGACACGCCCACTTATGTCCTTACATGCTTCCTTGGCCTTCAAGTGTGTGTGCGTGTGCGTGTGTGTGTGTGTGTGTGTAAGTGTGTGTGCGTGTGTGTGTGTGTGCGTGTGTGTGTGTGTGCGTGCGTGCTAGTGGAAGGGGAGGGGCCAGGTTGGCTTTGGCTTTTGATTGGTTAAAAGTAGGTCAATCTTGTCCGCTCATTTGACCCAGCATTCCTGTGTGTGTGTGTGTGTGTGTGTGTGTGTGTGTGTGTGTGTGTGTGTGTGTGTGTGTGTGTGTGTGTGTGTGTGTGTGTGTGTGTGCGCGCGTGTGTGTGTGTGTGTACGTGTGTGTGTGTGTGTGCGCGTGTGTGTGTGTGTGTACGTGTGTGTGTGTGTGTACGTGTGTGTGTGTGTGTGCGCGTGTGTGTGTGTGTGTACGTGTGTGTGTGTGTGTGTGTGTGTAAAATGATGAGAGCGTAATAAAGTTATTGATTGTTTGTGGCATGTCAAAGGTCATCTTGAATGTAAAGAAAGTGGAATAAAGACAAATCATAAAAGTTGACTTTTCTTTCTTCTTTTTCAGTAATTTGCCTTAAAAACATATTTTTAAAAATGGAATCCATGACTGAGGGGAGAAGAAAGTTATTTGATTGAATGATTTGAAGTTGAATCACGTCATTCATGAAGTTATGAATACATGAATTGGACATCCAGTTTGTTCCTGCCAGGACAAAAAAGTCTTCAGGGAGTTAAACTTTATAAAACATTTTTAAATTCAGTCCTAAATAAATAAAAATGTCAATCATCGCGTGTGTTTGATATATATTTGTTTAACCCTTTAAATGCCCATTTGATCCAATTATGTCAGTTTTTTATTGATTCACTTATATAGTTAATTTTTTTTTCTATGTATTTAGTCATTTATTTATGTATTTATCTATCTATGTATGTATTCATCTATTTATTTAGTCATTTATTTATGTATGTATTTTTTTTCCATTTATTTATTTATTCGTCTATTTTAAGTATCTATTTTGTATCTATTTATTTATTCATCTATTTAAGTATGTATTTGTTTTTGTTTTTTTTATTTATTTATCCATTTATTTGTGCATTCATACAATCATGTATTTATTCATCTATCAATACATGTATTTATTTATCTATTGATTGATTTATCTATTCATGTATTTGTTTTTTCATGTATTCATCAATTTATTCATCCATCCATCTATTTATTTATTTATACATTCAACTATTTAAGTATGTATTTGTTTTTTATTCATCCATGTATTTGTTTATTCACACATTTATGTATTTATTTATTTATTCATCTATCAATACATGTATTTATTTATTTATTGATTTATTGATCTATTCATTTATTTGTTTTTCATCTATCTATTAGTTTATTCATCCATGTATCTATTTATTCATCTATGTATTCATTTATTACTTTTTTAATGTATGTATTAGTTTATTCATTCACCCACCTATTTATTTATTTATTCATCTATTCATCTATTTATGGATTTATTCATTCATGTATCCATTTATTTGTATACTCATCCATTTATTTATTTCTCTATCTATTTATGTATTTATTCATCTATTTATTCATCCATCTATTAATGTATTTATCTCTTCATGTATTCATCCATCTATTAATGTATTTATCTCTTAATGTATTCATCCATCTATTAATTTATTTATCTCTTAATGTATTCATCTATTTATTTATTTATTTATATATCTATGTAGTTCTGTATCTATTTATTTATCTATTTATTTATGTCTTTTTTTTAATCTATTCATTTATCTATTTTTGTATCTGTTTATTTATTCATTTATTTGTCAATTTATGAATCTATCTATTGATGTATTTATCTATTTATGTATTTAAATGAGTTATGGTGATGATGAAGGGCTGCAGTTCTGGCATGAATGAACATAATATAAAATAATAAAACTAATAATCATATTTTTGTTGTGTCAGACTCCAAACTTGACAGCAGTTTATTGTCATTGGAAGAAAAAAGTCTCCAATCATAAACATAACGACTCAAATGTTGAATATATCCTTTTCTTGGAGATGACTTCCATGTAACTGAACTTCCTGTTGTTGTTGTAATGTCAATAAAGTGTGACGTCATTCGATTGTAATATTTACTTGAGAAATAAATAGTCTACGTTAACTCGGCGCTGTGTGGAAAGAGAGAGAGAGGGCGGGGCTTGATGTAGCTATGACGTCAGCGAGCTCTCAAGCCGGCAGAACGAGTTGAACATTCTGAGTCGACTCATTGCCGTTCGGCTCCGGCTCGAGCTCGTCGCTGTTTTGAGGAATATTCCAACATCGCCGAGAAAGTTCTAGAAGGTTTTTCCTTTTGGGGCCGTCGCAACCCGGAAATTGCTTTGCCGCGTCCGCGTTCGCGTGTTCGGCTCCAAGAGTCGTTCGCAGAGTCCGGCTCGCGCACCGCGTGCACGCAGCCCCAGCCCCCGGCGTCGCTCCTCTTGTACGCGCGCAGCCGCGCAGGTCCGCTCACTTGTCGCGCGTCTGCTCCTCATGGAAGGACTGTTCCGCATGCGCGTCAGCGCCTTCACGCCCAACTTGCTTCTGGCGGCTTCTCACGGAGTCCTCAAGTCTCACGGAGTCCTCAAGTCCCTGCTGGAGAAACCCGTCACGCACCATGAAGGTCTGCGCCGATTACGTCATCATACTAATGATGACTTGATCATATTCTTACATTAACACTTTGATTGACTCCTAATGTTAAATCCATGAATAGAATAATATTTCTGCGTCATCAGTTGACATTTATGATATTTGTTGTGTGTTGAACACTTTTTTTGCTGTAAGAAGCAGCAAGTAATGACTGCACTGTAAAAAAAAAAAAAAAAAAAAGTGGTAGCTTTTACTGTGAAAAACGAACCGTCGCCAGAATTTGACTGTAAAAATAACAATGGTATAATTTTGTATTGCACCAAAAAAAAAAAAAAAGAGTGTTGACTTTTTTAAATTGACAGTCATGTAAAAACACAACCGTAAATTTGACAATAAATAATTAGCAGCTTAGTTGCTGTAATTTTACAGTAAAAATAATAATAGTTTCTATTTACAGTCATAAAAAGAACAACTGGATTTGACAACTAAGCACTGGCAGCTTAGTGGCCAGAATTTCAGGTTTTGACTTTTTTTCATTTACAGTAATGCAGTGTAAAAAAAACAACCATAAATTTGACAATAAATAATTAGCAGCGCTAATTTGACTGTAAAAATAACAAAAAGGTAGAATTGTTTGTGTTTGCACTGTAAAAATAACAAATGCACATCAAACTAATACACACACAAATGAAATTCTTTACATTTATTGGTCAAATTCTAGCGACTGAGCAGCAATTTTGGTTAGTTTTTTTTTTACTGTAAAGGTTCTTACTGCGCCGTACTGTGAATGGAAACATTTGACCATTTTCATTTTCACAGTAAAATTCTCAGAATATTTATTTTTATTTTTCTACTGTCAATAGAGAAGTGAGCCACTAGGGGGCGACCTTCTGTTATTTGGCAGTGGTAAGTCGGAAGTAAAGCGGTAAGCAGGAAGTGAAGTGGGAAGCAGGAAGTGAAGTTGTAAGCAGGAAGTGAAGTGGGAAGCAGGAAGGGAAGTTGTAAGCAGAAAGTGAAGTGGGAAGCAGGAAGTAAAGTTGTAAACAGGAAGTGAAGTGGGAAGCAGGAAGTGAAGTTGTAAGCAGGAAGTGAAGTGGGAAGTAGTAGGTGAAGTTGTAAGCAGGAAGTAAAGCAGTAAGCAGGAAGTGAAGTTGTAAGCAGGAAGTGAAGTTGTAAGCAGGAAGTAAAGCGGGAAGCAGGAAGTGAAGATGGAAGCAGGAAGTGAAGTTGGAAGCAGGAAGTGAAGTTGTAAGCAGGAAGTGAAGTGGGAAGCAGGAAGTTAAGTTGTAAGCAGGAAGTGAAGTGGGAAGCAGGAAGTGAAGTTGTAAGCAGGAAGTGAAGTGGGAAGCAGGAAGTGAAGTGGGAAGTAGTAGGTGAAGTTGTAAGCAGGAAGTAAAGTGGTAAGCAGGAAGTAAAGCGGTAAGCAGGAAGTGAAGTTGTAAGCAGGAAGTAAAGCGGGAAGCAGGAAGTGAAGTTGTAAGCAGGAGGTGAAGTGGGAAGCAGGAAGTGAAGTGGGAAGCAGGAAGTGAAGTTGTAAGCAGGAAGTGAAGTGGGAAGCAGGAAGTGAAGTGGGAAGCAGGAAGTGAAGTTGTAAGCAGGAAGTGAAGTGGGAAGCAGGAAGTGAAGTTGTAAGCAGGAAGTGAAGTGGGAAGTAGTAGGTGAAGTTGTAAGCAGGAAGTAAAGCAGTAAGCAGGAAGTGAAGTTGTAAGCAGGAAGTGAAGTTGTAAGCAGGAAGTAAAGCGGGAAGCAGGAAGTGAAGATGGAAGCAGGAAGTGAAGTTGGAAGCAGGAAGTGAAGTTGTAAGCAGGAAGTGAAGTGGGAAGCAGGAAGTTAAGTTGTAAGCAGGAAGTGAAGTGGGAAGCAGGAAGTGAAGTTGTAAGCAGGAAGTGAAGTGGGAAGCAGGAAGTGAAGTGGGAAGTAGTAGGTGAAGTTGTAAGCAGGAAGTAAAGTGGTAAGCAGGAAGTAAAGCGGTAAGCAGGAAGTGAAGTTGTAAGCAGGAAGTAAAGCGGGAAGCAGGAAGTGAAGTTGTAAGCAGGAAGTGAAGTGGGAAGCAGGAAGTGAAGTGGGAAGCAGGAAGTGAAGTTGTAAGCAGGAAGTGAAGTGGGAAGCAGGAAGTGAAGTGGGAAGCAGGAAGTTAAGTTGTAAGCAGGAAGTGAAGTGGGAAGGAGGAAGTGAAGTTGTAAGCAGGAAGTGAAGTGGGAAGCAGGAAGTGAAGTTGTAAGCAGAAAGTGAAGTGGGAAGCAGGAAGTGAAGTTGTAAGCAGGAAGTGAAGTGGGAAGCAGGAAGTGAAGTGGGAAGCAGGAAGTGAAGTGGTAAGCAGGAAGTGAAGTGGTAAGCAGGAAGTGAAGTGGGAAGCAGGAAGTGAAGTTGTAAGCAGGAAGTGAAGTTGTAAGCAGGAAGTGAAGTGGGAAGTAGTAGGTGAAGTTGTAAGCAGGAAGTAAAGCAGTAAGCAGGAAGTGAAGTTGTAAGCAGGAAGTGAAGTTGTAAGCAGGAAGTAAAGCGGGAAGCAGGAAGTGAAGTTGGAAGCAGGAAGTGAAGTTGGAAGCAGGAAGTGAAGTGGGAAGCAGGAAGTGAAGTGGGAAGCAGGAAGTGAAGTTGGAAGCAGGAAGTGAAGTGGGAAGCAGGAAGTGAAGTGGGAAGCAGGAAGTTAAGTTGTAAGCAGGAAGTGAAGTGGGAAGCAGGAAGAGAAGTTGTAAGCAGGAAGTGAAGTGGGAAGCAGGAAGTGAAGTTATAAGCAGGAAGTGAAGTGGGATGCAGGAAGTGAAGTGGGAAGCAGGAAGTGAAGTGGGAAGCAGGAAGTGAATTAGGAAGCAGGAAGTGAAGTGGGAAGCAGGAAGTGAAATGGTTGATGAAGTTAGTTGTGATGTGCACGCAGTGTTCCACAAAGAAGTGAAAGGTTGATGAAGTTAGTTGTGATGTGCACGCAGTGTTCCACAAGGAAGTGAAAGGTTGGTGAAGTTAGTTGTGATGTGCACGCAGTGTTCCACAAAGAAGTGAAAGGTTGGTGAAGTTAGTTGTGATGTGCATGCAGTGTTCCACAAAGAAGTGAAAGGTTGGTGAAGTTAGTTGTGATGTGCACGCAGTGTTCCACAAGGAAGTGAAAGGTTGATGAAGTTAGTTGTGATGTGCATGCAGTGTTCCACAAAGAAGTGAAAGGTTGGTGAAGTTAGTTGTGATGTGCACGCAGTGTTCCACAAGGAAGTGAAAGGTTGTTGAAGTTAGTTGTGATGTGCACGCAGTGTTCCACAAGGACAAGAAGTTGGAGGAGGACTTCAGCATCCCTCAGTCGGCCTTCCTGGGCCCCACCTTGTGGGACAAGACTCTGGACTATGACGGGGACAACTTCCAGATGGAGTACATGGACCTGGAGGAGTTCCTGTCCGAGAACGGGATCCCCGTCGGTCCCGCCCAGCACCATCCTCCCCTCATGGCCCCGCCCTCGCCCCCCGCGGTGGACCTCAGCAACCAAGCCTCCACCTCCGTGTCGCCAAACTACCTGCACGGCGGCGGGGCAGGTACGTCCAAGCCTTTTCAAAATAAGAGGGCGTGGAGGAAGCCCAAACAAACCACATTCCACAGTGGACAGGATTAGCTCTTCAGATGTTAGTTTGTCATTTTATGTTTCACTTATTTTGCACTAAAAAAATCATTATTCAACAATTTCTTCCTTATGAATTCCTTTCAGTAAAAAACATTCTATTAAATTCAAGTTGTCTTAAAGAAAGCATAACAATAATTTCACACGGACAAACAAGTGTGGACATTTTTGTAACGTTTTGTAACATTTTTGAGTTCACTTGGTTTTAATTTAGCTCCGCGTGATAGCAAAAGTACTTTGGAGCTTTCGTGTTGGGACTAACGCGTTACAAAGTTAGTTTCGGTGGTAACTAGTAATCTAACGCGTTATTTTTTATATTCAGTAACTACATGATGCGTTACTGCGTAATCAGATTACGTTATTTTTGATGTAGAATCAGTTAAAAACAAAAGATCTGAGTGTGTTTTATTGGAGAGTTGCAGTGTCGTCCTTCTGAATCTCTTGTGTCACAAGAGGCGCGCTCTGTGTGTGTCTGGGTGTGGGTGTGGGTGTGGGTGTGGGTGTGGGGAGAGGAGGGGGTGTGGGTGTGGGGAGGGGAGGGGGGTCGTGTCTGTGTTTACTAACAAGACATCATGGTGGATGGAGCTGAAGCCGGGTTTCTTAACATGGAGATATTCTAGACCAGGGGTCACCAACGTGGTGCCCGCGGGCACCAGGTAGCCCGTAAGGACCAGATGAGTAGCCCGCCGGCCTGTTCTAAAAATAGCTCAAATAGCAGCACTTACCAGTGAGCTGCCTCTATTTTTTAAATTGTATTTATTTACTAGCAAGCTGGTCTCGCTTTGCCTGACATTTTTAATTCTAAGAGAGACAAAACTCAAATAGAATTTGAAAATCCAAGAAAATATTTTAAAGACTTGGTCTTCACTTGTTGAAATAAATTCATTAATTTTTTTACTTTGCTTCTTATAACTTTCAGAAAGACAATTTTAGAGAAAAAATACCACCTTAAAAATGATTTTAGGATTTTTAAGCACATATACCTTTTTACCTTTTAAATTCCTTCCTCTTCTTTCCTGACAATTTAAATCAATGTTCAAGTAAAAAAAAATTTTTTTATTGTAAAGAATAATAAATAAATTTTAATTTAATTCTTCATTTTAGCTTCTGTTTTTTCGACGAAGAATATTTGTGAAACATTTCTTCAAACTTATTATGATTAAAATTCAAAAAAAATATTCTGGCAAATCTAGAAAATCTGTAGAATCAAATTTAAATCTTATTTCAAAGTCTTTTGAATTTCTTTTAAAAATTTTGTTCTGGAAAATCTAGAAGAAATAATGATTTGTCTTTGTTAGAAATATAGCTTGGTCCAATTTGTTATATATTCTAACAAAGTGCAGATTGGATTTTAACCTATTTAAAACATGTCATCAAAATTCTAAAATTAATCTTAATCTGGAAAAATTACTAATGATGTTCCATAAATTCTTTTTTTAATTTTTTCAAAAAGATTCGAATTAGCTAGTTTTTCTCTTCTTTTTTTCGGTTGAATTTTGAATTTTAAATAGTCGAAATTGAAGATAAACTATGTTTTAAAATTCAATTGTCATTTTTTTCGTGTTTTCTCCTCTTTTAAACCGTTCAATTAAGTGTAAATATCATTAATTGTTAATAATAACATAGAGTTAAAGGTAAATTAAGCAAAATTGGCTATTTCTGGCAATTTATTGAAGTGTGTATCAAACTGGTAGCCCTTCGCATTAATCACTACCCAAGAAGTAGCTCTTGCTTTCAAAAAGGTTGCTGACCCCTGCTCTAGACTGACCATGCGTCCTCTTTTCCCCGGACATGTCTTCTTTTGCGGGGCTATCCGGGCGGACTTTCTTAAATGCCTCAAATGTCCGGCATTTTGAGTCAGGGTTGCGTGTATTTTCAATGTACGTTCACTCAGGGTTAAGAAGGGGTTAAAAACAAAACAAATTGTGCGCACGCAGCATCATTGGTGGGGGAGGGGCAGAGGCAGAAAGAGCGAGAGAGCGAGGGAGTGGATTGATTGATTGAGACTTTTATTAGTAGATTGCACAGTACAGTACATATTCCGTACAATTGACCACTAAATGGTAACACCCCAATAAGTTGTTCACACTTGTTTCCAATTAGGTAGTTAATTAGGTAAGGTTCCAATTACTTCACATCATATACTCCACTTTGAAAAATATTTTTGGTGGAAGATTTTGCATATTTTGTGTGTTTGCCATTAAAAACAAAGTTTTGTTTGACAAAAAAGGGCGGAAAACAAACAAACAACATAAAAAAACTAAAACATTTTGAAATGAGGGATGGATCTGAAGTTCAGGTCTGGCCCTAACCAATCTGGCGCCCTAGGCAAGATTTTAGGTGCCCCCCCCCCCCCCCCCCCCCACATCGGCAGTGAAGTGTATATACTCACAAGAAACCGAATAGCTTTGTCTTTGACCCTTTTTTTTTACTTAAAGAAAGCAAAATAAAATATTATATGAGAATGTTATGTTATGATTATCTTTAACCGAATCACAGCAGTGCTCAAATTAAAAAACAACATTCCCTCTCATGTGATATTGCTTAATCAACATTAATGATGTGCACTTTAACAACTACGCTTACAACTATACCTAATATATAAAGGGGTGGAAAAGTGACTATTACCTGCAGGGCAAACATTAGCTAACCAGAAGGCAATAACAATGTAAACAAAAAACACCTGCTTAAAAGATCTAATACAAATGTCCCTGAGGAATGTAAGGTGGGAGTACTGTAATTACCTAACGCTACATTATTAGTTTCCATAACAATTTAGCCCCCTCCACAATATTAACCCTACGTTAAAACAGAACTAGCTATTTATTGATTAGCAATTGCCGAATCATGTAACATTAGCTTAATGCTAAAAAGCCAGGTTACTATCACATTCTGTAACAGACAAATAATTTCATGTAGGCTAACGTTACCTACCTGCTACCTCTGTCTTTTTCTCGTTTCTCCTCCTCTTCTTTTCTCTTTTTTCTTCCCTGGGCACCTGACAGTTTTGGCCGTTTTGACATCTTGTGTTGATTTTCTGATGTGGTAAGAGTCATGATACGGGAAGGGAGGGGGCGCACCGTGCGGGGGATGGGGGGGGGGCGCGTAATGTTGTAACAAATAATATTTCTATTAAATAGACTTTACTTTGCATTTTAATTAACGTGGGATTATTTTTTGTATTTAGAAATAATAGTACCAACTTTTTTTTCCTTTTTTTTCTCCAACATTTGTGGCACTGGCGTGGCGCCCCCTGATGGACGGCGCCCTTAGCATTTGCCTATACGGCCTATGCCACGGGCCGGCCCTGCTGAAGTTGATGTAGATTCCAGAGATTTAAGCGTTAAATATAAAATGTATGTATGCCCTGGCACACCATTATCATCATTTCATCACCCAAGCAAAACACTTTTTACACTTTTATACTGAAATAAATACACCTACAACTTATTCAATAAAAACATAGAAAAAGCTACCAGCAGTGGTAAAGTTTAAATCCATGAAGAAAAGAAGAAAGTGAATGAATATTTATAACTGAATACATTTACATACACATGTTTTCTTTTTTTAATGAATTAAGTAAGTAAGGTTTATGACAACCTTTTTCCAAAACACAATATAGAATGTGAGATATAACAGGATAATGCATATGTTTATCTTTTGTTTTTCCTTCCCAAAACGCTTACAAAAAAATGGGACCCCAAAAATTTACTGTAGGACCCCATTTTTATGACTTGATGGGGTCCCTGGGACTCCATTTTGAAAATTCGTAGCGCTGATCAACAGATTTGTATTATTCTCCAGCGCAATAACAGCACTGAAATGAAGGCTAAAAGGGCATTAATGGGAGCTTTTAAAAAAAAAAAGAAGGAAAAAAGAAATAACTAAATAGTTACTTTTCACAGTAACACATTACTTTTTGGTGTAAGTAACTGAGTTACTTTTGAAATAAAGTAACTAGTTTTCAGTAACTAACCCAACACTGGTTGTCGCGAAGTGAATAAGATGAAGGCTAGCCAGGATGCTAATGAAATGCTAACCGGAAGTGTCTGTCACAAACATCCTCTTCCTGCCGCAAAGCTCCAACAAAAACACTCTTAAAGATGATCCATGACAAACAGTCACTGAGTAAAAACAGCACAAGATGACTATTTTTAATACTCCAGTAAAAAACAAATACAGTGTTAAACTTTAAAGTACTGTTAAGAAGTCAATCAATCAATCAATCAATGTTTATTTATATAGCCCTAAATCACTAGTGTCTCAAAGGGCTGTACAAGCCACAACGACATCCTCGGTGTCGAGTGGGTCTGATATAATATTGTGAAAGTCCAACACATCAGCGAAAGTCCAGTCCATGGTGGGGCCAGCAGGAACCATCCCGAGTGGAGACGGGTCAGCAGCGTAGAGATGTCCCCATCTGATGGACAGGCTAGCGGTCCACCCCGGAGCAGAGTAGAAAAGAAAAGAAAAGAAACGGCAGATCAACTGGTCTAAAAAGGGAGTCTATTTAAAGGCTAGAGTATACAAATGAGTTTTAAGATGAGACTTAAATGCTTCTACTGAGGTAGCATCTCTAACTTTTACCGGGAGGGCATTCCATAGTATTGGAGCCCGAATGGAAAACGCTCTATAGCCCGCAGACTTTTTTTGGGCTCTGGGAATCACTAATAAGCCGGAGTTCTTTGAACGCAGATTTCTTGCCGGGACATATGGTACAATACAATCGTCAAGATAGGCAGGAGCTTGACCGTGTAGTATTTTATACGTAAGTAGTAAAACCTTAAAGTCGCATCTTAGGTGCACAGGAAGCCAGTGCAAGTGAGCCAGTATAGGTATATATATATGTATATATGTACAGTATAGGCGTAATATGATCAAACTTTCTTGTTTTTGTCAAAAGTCTAGCAGCCGCATTTTGTACCATCTGTAATCTTTTAATGCTAGACATAGGGAGGCCCGAAAATAAAACGTTACAGTAATCGAGACGAGATGTAACGAACGCATGGATAATGATCTCAGCATCGCTTGTGGACAAAATGGAACGAATTTTAGCGATATTACGGAGATGAAAGAAGGCCGTTTTAGTAACACTCTTAATGTGTGACTCAAACGAGAGAGTTGGGTCGAAGATAATACCCAGATTCTTTACCGAGTCTCCTTGTTTAATTGTTTGGTTGTCAAATGTTAAGGTGGTATTATTAAATAGATGTTGGTGTCTAGCAGGACCGATAATCAGCATTTCCGTTTTCTTAGCGTTGAGTTGCAAAAAGTTAGCGGACATCCATTGTTTAATTTCATTAAGACACGCCTCCAGCTGACTACAATCCGGCGTGTTGGTCAGCTTTAGGGGCATGTAGAGTTGGGTGTCATCAGCATAACAGTGAAAGCTAACACCGTATTTGCGTATGATGTCACCCAGCGGCAGCATGTAGATACTAAAGAGTGCAGGGCCAAGAACTGAACCCTGGGGAACTCCGCACGTTACCTTAACATAGTCCGAGGTCACATTGTTATGGGAGACACACTGCATCCTGTCAGTAAGATAAGAGTTAAACCAAGACAAGGCTAAGTCTGACATCCCAATATGCGTTTTGATACGCTCTAATAAAATATTATGATCAACAGTATCGAAAGCGGCGCTAAGATCAAGAAGCAGCAACATAGATGAAGCATCAGAATCCATCGTTAGCAATAGATCATTAGTCATTTTTGCGAGGGCTGTCTCCGTAGAGTGATTTGCCCTGAAACCGGATTGAAAAGGTTCACAGAGATTGTTAGTCACTAAGTGTTCATTTAGCTGCTGTGCGACAATTTTTTCGAGAATTTTCGAGATAAACGGTAGGTGGGACACCGGCCGGTAGTTCACCATGAGGTCAGGATCGAGGTTAGGTCTTTTGAGTAGAGGATGAATAACCGCTTTTTTGAATGCTAGAGGAACAGTACCAGAGGAAAGTGATAGGTTTATAATATTTAACACTGATGGACCTAATAAAACAAAAAGCTCCTTGATAAGTTTCCCAGGAATTGGGTCAAGTAAACATGTTGTTTGTTTTGTCCCATTTACACATTTTAACAATTCCTCCAATGTTATTTCATCAAAGAGAGAGAAACTATTTTGGAGGGAAATGTCCGTCGTATATACAGTCATATTTGTGTTAATAGAACCCAGTTGTGGCTGGGATGCGTTGTCTTTAATCTCTTTTCTGATGAGTTCAATTTTCTTATTAAAGAAATTCATAAAGTCATCTGCTGAGTGGGTGGAGCTACTGGGAGGAGTCCCTTGTTGGGTTAGCGATGCTACTGTACTAAACAAAAATTTAGGATCATTTTTGTTGAGGTGGATGAGATTTGAGTAATATTTAGCTTTAGCTGAGGTAAGCATGCGTTTATAAGTTATTAAACTATCACTCCATGCTTGATGGAAAACCTCAAGTTTAGTCGCACGCCATTTGCGTTCCAGCTTTCTACATGATAATTTCTGGGCTTTAGTTTCTTCTGTAAACCATGGGGTACGCCTTTTAGGGGCCCTTTTTAGCTTTAGCGGTGCTACAATATCAATGGTGTCGCGCAGGGCGTCGTTAAAGTTGTTAGTGAGGTTATCAATAGAGCCCACATAATTTGGGAAAGGTGCCATTACTGAAGGCAGTAGGTCAGTAAGAGTCGTCGTTGTGGCAGTATTAATGTTGCGGCTGCTATAGTAGTTATTATTATTATTAGTTTGTTGATAATGAGTCAGAACTTCGAATTTTATAAGGTAATGATCGGACATTACTTTAGTGTACGGGAGTATCGTAACTTTAGAGGTGGTGACACCCCTGACAAGCACTAGATCTATCGTATTACCGTTGCGATGCGTGGGTTCATTTATTATTTGTGTAAGACCACAGCTATCAATTATAGTCTGGAGCGCCACGCATGGAGGGTCCGATGGGGTATTCATATGGATGTTAAAGTCTCCCATTATGATTATATTGTCGGCGTGCGTCACTAGATCAGCAACGAACTCTGAAAATTCATTGATAAAGTCCGAATAGGGCCCAGGGGGGCGGTAGATGACAGCCAGGTGGAGAGGCAGCGGTGTGACAAACCTCATAGTGAGCACCTCAAACGAGTTATATTTATTATTTAGGTCCGAGGTAAGGCTAAAGTTTTTGTTGTATATTAGTGCAACACCCCCACCCCTTTTAATGGGGCGGGCAATATGCGTTCCCGCATAGCCAGGAGGAGACGCCTCACCCAGCGCAAAAAATTCGTCTGGTTTGAGCCAGGTCTCGGCTAAACCAACGACATCAAGATTGTTGTCTCTGATGACTTCATTAACTAATAACGTTTTGGAAGACAATGACCTTATGTTTAAAAAGCCCATATTATAGGTAGTGGGCTGTTTTGAGGAGTTTTTGTTGAAAGTATCCGTAGTAGCAATATTAATAATGTTACGTTTATTATGCATAGTGCACTTTAAATAATTTCGGCCATATCTAGGAATTGATATGACAGGAATTTTTAGATTGTTTGCCACCTCAGTAAAATGCATGTCCACCTCTGACGCAGAAAAAACATTATGTGAGTTGTATATTATTCTAGAAGAATTGCTATGTGTGCAGGGATTATCCAGCCTGGCGCTGGCTAGTTCTAGCTTAACAGACTCCTTATTAGCGCTTCTTTGTGGATTAGCATTTAGCTTTTTCGTTAGCCCCGCTAACAACAAAGCATTTAGCTTTGTTGTTAGCCCCGCCCGACACCCCCGCTTCTGCTTCCGAGCGCACCGCTTACGTCTCTTTCGCTGACCGTCTCCGCTGGTAGTCGACGCCGCTGCTTCAAAGGCCACTGCTGGATGTAGCTCGCGAAGAATTCCCAAGCTAGCGAGCAGGTCCATCGTACACGCATCTATCAGCCCAAAATGGCCCGATCTCTCCACATCCAGAATTGTAAGTCGGTCGTAAGTGATCACGGAGTGAACACGCTGTGAGCCAGCCATGAAATTGACTGAATTGAGGGGTATTTTTGCCCTCACTTCCAGGAGCGCTCGCACGAAGCCGCTGCTCTGAAGCGCAGCCATCTTGGATCTTGGATGAAGTGAATGTTTGTTTGTTTTTGTGACCAACAGCACCATCTTGTGGCCACATTTGCTCATTGCAGCTGTTACTTGCTTTCAACCGGAAGTATACAAATATTCCTAGTTTGCATCAAAAGATTTTACTGTCGCTTTCCAAATCGATCTCTTGCTCAAGCAACGTCTGCCAAGTCATTTATTATTATTATTTTATTCAACGCGTGAATCTCTAGATCATCTTCAAAGCTGTCTCTTAATATTAAGGGTTGTTTTATTTTTTTACACCCCTTAATGTGAAAAAAACTTTTTTATGGCCAACACACAAAATATGCAATATTTTCCCCAAAAAAATGTTGAAAGTGTAATATTTGATGTGAAGTAATTGGAGCCGTAAAGAGGTAAATAATTCATGACAACATTGATTTTAATTCATTTTTATTTTTTGAGAAAAAATCACACTTACGTTCTTGAGGATCCAAAAGGGTCCCATTCATAAAAGTGTTTTTAAAAAAGTCATACATTTTTTTTCACTTTCAACATTTAAAACTTGGTTGAATTTCAGATGAATCCGTCGTTTATAAATGGTATTTTTTCCTTATTGTTTGTCATAGAACTTTTTTTTTTTTAATGGCAAAAACACAAAATATACAATATTTTCTTCAAAAAATATTTAAAAGTGGAATATTTAATATGAAGTAATTAGA